>NC_057798.1:503481052-503488042 GCF_018294505.1 Triticum aestivum
AGGCGCCAGGGGCTGGTATGAAATCCCTCCTCTCCCCCCACTATATATAGGGGTGCCAGGGGGGGCGCCGGCCCTAGTAGATGAGATCTACTAGGGGGGCGGCGGCCAAGGGGAGGTTTCCCTCCCCCCAAGGCACCTAGGGGTGCCTTCCACCACATGGACTCTTCCATGGTGGAAACCCTAGGCACATGGGCCTATAGGGGCTGGTGCCCTTGGCCCATGTAGGCCAAGGCGCACCCCCTACAGCCCATGTGCCCCCCCGGGACAGGTGGCCCCACCCGGTGGACCCCCGGGACCCTTCCGGTGGTCCCGGTACAATGCCGATAACCCCGAAACTTGTCCCGATGCCCGAAATAGCACTTCCTATATATAATTCTTTACCTCCGGACCATTCCGGAACTCCTCGTGACGTCCGGGATCTCATCCGGGACTCCGAACAACATTCGGGTTTCTGCATATACATATCTTCATAACCCTAGCGTCACCGAACCTTAAGTGTGTAGACCCTACGGGTTCAGGAGACAAGCAGACATGACCGAGACGACTCTCCGGTCAATAACCAACAGCGGGATCTGGATACCCATGTTGGCTCCCACATGCTCCACGATGATCTCATCGGATGAACCACGATGTCGAGGATTCAATCAATCCCGTACGCTATTCCCTTTGTCTATCGATATGTTACTTGCCCGAGATTCGATCGTCGGTATCCCAATACCTCGTTCAATCTCATTACCGGCAAGTCACTTTACTCGTACCGTAATGCATGATCCCATGACCAGACACTTGGTCACTCTGAGCTCATTATGATGATGCATTACCGAGTGGGCCCAGTGATACCTCTCCGTCATACGGAGTGACAAATCCCAGTCTTGATCCATGTCACCCAACAGACACTTTCGGAGATACCCGTAGTCTACCTTTATAGTCACCCAGTTACGTTGTGACGTTTGGCATACCCAAAGCACTCCTACGGTATCCGGGAGTTACACGATCTCATGGTCTAAGGAAAAGATACTTTGACATTGGAAAACTCTAGCAAACGAACTATACGATCTTGTGCTATGTTTAGGATTGGGTCTTGTCCATCACATCATTCTCCCAATGATGTGATCTTGTTATCAATGACATCCAGTGTCCATAGTCAGGAAACCATGACTATCTGTTGATCAACGAGCTAGTCAACTAGAGGCTCACTAGGGACATGTTGGTGTCTGTTATTCACACATGTATTACGATTTCCGGATAACACAATCATAGCATGAATAAAGACAATTATCATGAACAAGGAAATATAATAATAATGCTTTTATTATTGCCTCTAGGGCATATTTCCAACAGTCTCCCACTTGCACTAGAGTCAATAATCTAGTTACATTGTGATGAATCGAACACCCATGGAATTCTGGTGTTGATCATGTTTTGCTCTAGGGAGAGGTTTAGTCAACGGATCTGCTATATTCAGGTCCGTATGTACTTTACAAATCTCTATGTCTCCATCTTGAACATTTTCACGAATGGAGTTGAAGCGACGCTTGATGTGCCTTGTCTTCTTGTGAAACCTGGGCTCCTTGGCAAGTGCAATAGCTCCAGTGTTGTCACAGAAGAGCTTGATCGGCCCTGACGCATTGGGTATGACTCCTAGGTCGGTGATGAACTCCTTCACCCATATTGCTTCATGTGCTGCCTCCGAGGCTGCCATGTACTCCGCTTCACATGTAGATCCCGCCACGATGCTTTGCTTGCAACTGCACCAGCTTACTGCCCCACCATTCAAAATATACACGTATCCGGTTTGTGACTTAGAGTCATCCAGATCTGTGTCGAAGCTAGCGTCGACGTAACCCTTTACGACGAGCTCTTCGTCACCTCCATAAACGAGAAACATTTCCTTAGTCCTTTTCAGGTACTTCAGGATATTCTTGACCGCTGTCCAGTGTTCCTTGCCGGGATTACTTTGGTACCTTCCTACCAAACTGACGGCAAGGTTAACATCAGGTCTGGTACACAGCATGGCATACATAATAGAACCTATGGCTGAGGCATAGGGGATGACGCTCATCTCTTCTATATCTTCTGTCGTGGTCGGACATTGAGCTGAGCTCAATTTCATACCTTGTAACACAGGCAAGAACCCCTTCTTGGATTGATCCATATTGAACTTCTTCAATATCTTATCAAGGTATGTGCTTTGTGAAAGATCTATGAGGCGTCTCGATCTATCTCTATAGATTTTGATGCCTAATATATAAGCAGCTTCTCCAAGGTCCTTCATTGAAAAACTTTTATTCAAGTAGGCCTTGATGCTGTCCAAGAGTTCTATATCATTTCCCATCAAAAGTATGTCATCTACATATAATATGAGAAATGCTACAGAGCTCCCACTCACTTTCTTGTAAACGCAGGCTTCTCCATAAGTCTGTGTAAACCCAAACACTTTGATCATCTCATCAAAGCGAATGTTCCAACTCCGAGATGCTTGCACCAGCCCATAAATCGAGCGTTGGAGCTTGCACACTTTGTCAGCATTCTTAGGATCGACAAAACCTTCCGGCTACATCATATACAATTCTTCCTTAAGGAAACCATTAAGGAATGCCGTTTTGACGTCCATTTGCCATATTTCATAATCATAGAATGCGGCAATTGCTAACATGATTCGGACGGACTTCAGCTTCGCTACCGGTGAGAAAGTCTCATCGTAGTCAACCCCTTGAACTTGTCGATAACCCTTAGCGACAAGCCGAGCTTTATAGATGGTCACATTACCATCCGCGTCTGTCTTCCTCTTAAAGATCCATTTATTTTCTATGGCTCGCCGATCAACGGGCAAGTCAGTCAAAGTCCATACTTTGTTTTCATACATGGATCCTATCTTGGATTTCATGGCTTCTAGCCATTTGTCGGAATCCGGGCCCGCCATCGCTTCTTCATAGTTCGAAGGTTCACCGTTGTCTAACAGCATGATTTCCAAGAGAGGGTTGCCATACCACTCTGGTGCGGAACGTGTCCTTGTGGACCTTCGAATTTCAGTAGGGGCTTGATCAGAAGTATCTTGATCATTGTCATTAACTTCCTCTCTAGTCGGTGCAGGCACCTCAGGAACATTTTCTTGAGTTGCGCCATTTTCTGGTTCAAGAGGTAATACTTCATCAAGCTCTACTTTCCTCCCACTTACTTCTTTCGAGAGAAACTCTTTCTCCAGAAAGGACCCATTCTTGGCAACAAAGATCTTGCCTTCGGATCTGAGGTAGAAGGTGTACCCAATAGTTTCTTTTGGGTATCCTATGAAGATGCATTTTTCCGACTTGGGTTCGAGCTTTTCAGGTTGAAGTTTCTTGACATAAGCATCGCATCCCCAAACTTTTAGAAACGACAGCTTATGTTTCTTCCCAAACCATAATTCATACGGTGTCATCTCAACGGATTTCGACGGAGCCCTATTTAAAGTGAATGCGGCAGTCTCTAAAGCATAGCCCCAAAAGGATAGCGGTAAATCGGTAAGAGACATCATGGATCGCACCATATCTAATAGAGTGCGATTACAACGTTCGGACACACCATTACGCTGAGGTGTTCCAGGCGGCGTGAGTTGTGAAACTATTCCACATTTTCTTAAGTGTGTTCCAAACTCGTGACTCAAGTATTCTCCTCCACGATCTGATCGTAGAAACTTGATTTTCCTGTCACGTTGATTTTCAACCTCACTCTGAAATTCCTTGAACTTTTCAAAGGTTTCAGACTTGTGTTTCATTAAGTAGATATACCCATACCTACTTAAATCATCAGTGAGGGTGAGAACATAATGATAGCCACCGCGAGCCTCAACACTCATTGGACCGCACACATCAGTATGTATGATTTCCAATAAGTCGGTTGCTCGCTCCATTGTTCCTGAGAATGGAGTCTTGGTCATTTTACCCATAAGGCATGGTTCACATGTGTCAAATGATTCATAATCAAGAGACTCTAAAAGTCCATCAGCATGGAGCTTCTTCATGCGTTTGACACCTATGTGACCAAGGCGGCAGTGCCACAGGTATGTGGGACTATCATTATCAACATTACTTCTTTTGGTACTCACATTATGAACATGTGTAGCATCACGTTCGAGATTCATAAAGAATAAACCATTCACCATAGGAGCATGACCATAAAACATATCTCTCATAAAAATGGAACAACCATTATTCTCAGATTTAAAAGAGTAGCCATCTCGAATTAAACGAGATCCCGATACAATGTTCATGCTCAAAGCTGGCACTAAATAACAATTATTAAGGTTTAAAACTAATCTCGAAGGGAGATGCAGAGGTAGCGTGCCGACGGCGATCACATTGACCTTGGAACCATTCCCGACGCGCATCATCACCTCGTCCTTTGCCAGTTTCCGCTTATTCCGCAGCCCCTGCTTTGAGTTACAAATGTGAGCAACTGCACCGGTATCAAATACCCAGGAGCTACTACGGGCACTAGTAAGGTACACATCAATTACATGTATATCACATATACCTTTTGTTTTGCCGGCCTTCTTATCCGCTAAGTACTTAGGGCAGTTCCGCTTCTAGTGACCACTTCCCTTGCAATAAAAGCACTCAGTCTCGGGCTTGGGTCCATTCTTTGGCTTCTTCCCGGCAGCTTGCTTGCCGGGCGCGGCAACCTCCTTGCCGTCCTTCTTGAAGTTCTTTTTACCCTTGCCTTTCTTGAACTTAGTGGTTTTATTGACCATCAACACTTGATGTTCCTTCCTGACTTCTACCTCTGCTGATTTCAGCATAGCAAATACTTCAGGAATGGTCTTTTCCATCCCCTGCATATTGAAGTTCATCACAAAGCTCTTGTAGCTTGGTGGAAGCGACTGGAGGATTCTGTCAATGACCACATCATCCGGGAGATTAACTCCCAGCTGAGTCAAGCGGTTATGCAACCCAGACAGAGTGAGTATGTGCTCACTGACAGAACTGTTTTCCTCCATGTTACAGCTGAAGAATTTGTCGGAGACTTCATATCTCTCGACCCGGGCATGAGCTTGGAAAACCATTTTCAGCTCTTCGAACATCTCATATGCTCCATGTCTCTCAAAACGCTTTTGGAGCCCCGGCTCTAGGCTGTAAAGCATGCCGCACTGAACGAGGGAGTAGTCATCGGAACGTGCCTGCCAAGCGTTCATAACATCTTGTTCTGCAGGGAGAACGGGTGCGTCACCAAGCGGTGCTTGTAGGACATAATCTTTCTTGGCAGCTATGAGGATGATCCTCAGGTTCCGGACCCAGTCCGTATAGTTGCTGCCATCGTCTTTCAGCTTGGTTTTCTCTAGGAACGCGTTGAAGTTGAGGACTACGTTGGCCATTTAATCTACAAGACATATTGTAAAATATTTAGACTAAGTTCATGATAATTAAGTTCAACTAATCAAATTATTGATGAACTCCCACTTAGATTAGACATCCCTCCAGTCATCTAAGTATTACATGATCCAAGTTTAACTAGACCGTGTCCGATCATCACGTGAGACGGACTAGTCAACGTCGGTGAACATCTTCATGTTGATCGTATCTTCTATACGACTCATGCTCGACCTTTCGGTCTTCTGTGTTCCGAGGCCATGTCTGTACATGCTAGGCTCGTCAAGTTAACCTAAGTGTTTGCATGTGTAAATCTGTCTTACACCCGTTGTATGTGAACGTCTGAATAAAACACCCGATCATCACGTGGTGTTTTGAAACAGCGAACTGTCGCAACGGTGCACAGTTAGGGGGAACACTTCTTGAATTTATTGTGAGGGATCATCTTATTTACTACCGTCGTTCTAAGTAAACAAGATGCAAAATCATGATAAACATCACATGCAATCAAATAATAAACGTGACATGATATGGCCAATATCACATAGCTCCTTTGATCTCCATCTTGGGGCTCCATGATCATCTTGTCACCGGCTTGACACCATGATCTCCATCATCATGATCTCCATCATCGTGTCTCCATGAAGTTGCTCGCCAACTATTACTTCTACTACTATGGCTAACGCGTTTAGCAATAAAGTAAAGTAATTTACATGGCGTTTCTCGATGACACGCAGGTCATAAAAAGAATAAAGACAACTCCTATGGCTCCAGCCGGTTGTCATACTCATCGACATGCAAGTCGTGAATCCTATTACAATAGCATGAACATCTCATACATCACATATAGATCATTCATCATTCATCACAACTTTGGCCATATCATATCACAAACCACTTGCTGCAAAAACAAGTTAGACGTCCTCTAATTGTTGTTGCAAGTTTTATGTGGCTGAATTAGGGTTCTAGCAAGAACGTTTTCTTACCTACGTTAAAGCCACAACGTGATTTGTCAACTTCTATTTACCCTTCATAAGGACCCTGTTCATCGATTCCGCTCCAACTAAAGTGAGAGAGACAGACACCCGCCAGCCACCTTATGCAACTAGTGCATGTTAGTCGGTGGAACCGGTCTCACGTAAGCGTACGTGTAAGGTTGGTCCGGGCCGCTTCATCCCACAATACCGCTGAAGCAAGAAAGGACTAGTAACGGCAAGAAAGTTGACAAATCTACGCCCACAACAAATTGTGTTCTACTCGCGCAAGAAGAACTACGCATAGACCTAGCTCTGATACCACTGTTGGGGAACGTTGCAGAAAACAAAATTTTCCTACTCGTTTCACCAAGATCATCTAGGAGTTCATCTAGCAACGAGTGATTAGATGCATCTACATACCTTTGTAGATCGCGCACGGAAGCGTTCGAAAGAACAGTGATGATGTAGTCGTACTCGACGTGATCCAAATCACCGATGACCAGCGTCGAACGGACGGCACCTCCGTGTTCAACACACGTACGGGACGGGAGACGTCTCCTCCTTCTTGATCCAGCAAGGGGGGAGGAGAGGTTGATGAAGATCCAGCAGCACGACGGCGTGGTGGTGGATGCAGGGCGTCACAGCAGCAGGGCTTCGCCGAGACTACG
>NC_057798.1:503488165-503531884 GCF_018294505.1 Triticum aestivum
CCTAGTAGATGAGATCTACTAGGGGGGCGGCGGCCAAGGGGAGGTTTCCCTCCCCCCAAGGCACCTAGGGGTGCCTTCCACCACATGGACTCTTCCATGGTGGAAACCCTAGGCGCATGGGCCTATAGGGGCTGGTGCCCTTGGCCCATCTAGGCCAAGGCGCACCCCCTACAGCCCATGTGGCCCCCCGGGACAGGTGGCCCCACCCGGTGGACCCCCGGGACCCTTCCGGTGGTCCCGATACAATACCGATAACCCCGAAACTTGTCCCGATGCCCGAAATAGCACTTCCTATATATAATTCTTTACCTCCGGACCATTCCGGAACTCCTCGTGACGTCCGGGGTCTCATCCGGGACTCCGAACAACATTCGGGTTTCTGCATATACATATCTTCATAACCCTAGCGTCACCGAACCTTAAGTGTGTAGACCCTACGGGTTCGGGATACAAGCAGACATGACCGAGACGACTCTCCGATCAATAACCAACAGCCGGATCTGGATACCCATGTTGGCTCCCACATGCTCCACGATGATCTCATCGGATGAACCACGATGTTGAGGATTCAATCAATCCCGTACGCTATTCCCTTTGTCTATCGATATGTTACTTGCCCGAGATTCGATCGTCGGTATCCCAATACCTCGTTCAATCTCGTTACCGGCAAGTCACTTTACTCGTACCGTAATGCATGATCCCGTGACCAGACACTTGGTCACTCTGAGCTCATTATGATGATGCATTACCGAGTGGGCCCAGTGATACCTCTCCGTCATACGGAGTGACAAATCCCAGTCTTGATCCATGTCACCCAACAGACACTTTCGGAGATACCCGTAGTCTACCTTTATAGTCACCCAGTTACGCTGTGACGTTTGGCATACCCAAAGCACTCCTACGGTATCCGGGAGTTACACGATCTCATGGTCTAAGGAAAAGATACTTTGACATTGGAAAACTCTAGCAAACGAACTATACGATCTTGTGCTATGTTTAGGATTGGGTCTTGTCCATCACATCATTCTCCCAATGATGTGATCTCGTTATCAATGACATCCAGTGTCCATAGTCAGGAAACCATGACTATCTGTTGATCAACGAGCTAGTCAACTAGAGGCTCACTAGGGACATGTTGGTGTCTGTTATTCACACATGTATTACGATTTCCGGATAACACAATTATAGCATGAATAAAGACAATTATCATGAACAAGGAAATATAATAATAATGCTTTTATTATTGCCTCTAGGGCATATTTCCAACAGTTGCACCTTCGGAGGAGGGCGAAGAAGGGCACATGGGATCTTCCACCTCTGCCATGGAGGCTTTTAGTTAGGAAGGAATTGAGAGTCCCTCCTTCCAAGGGGAGAAGAGGACCGCTTCCGAAGACCCGGGGGCCAAGTCCTCAAAGCGGGGAAAGAAATCTTTACTGGAAGGTCCCGGGCCGGGCAGAGCCCCGGCCGAACTGTCTCCTCGGAGGAATCAGCCCTCTAGCAAGCCGTAGGTTAAAGGGGGAATTTTGTAATAGTGGACATCCCTGTTTTAATTTCTAAAGGTAACCGAAGTTTTCACCTTGTAGTTCGGATCTCAGCCCATCTCAGCACAGCTCATCTTCGAGAGACCTTCGTCCGGAGATGATGGAGAGCAAAACGCCTCCATCTGCCGCCCCATCATGCAGGGCGGACGACCCTGAAGTGTCGTCGCGGAGGGTCTCCTTGAGTCCGGCGGGGCAGGAGAGTTCGGCACCCATTGGAGTACGGCCGGTGGAGCTGCAGGATTTGCTTAAGAGGGCGTCCATCTCAGAAGATCACCGCACATTAATGGGCAATGTGATTGAGAGGATCTCGTCCATCAAAAGCGGGTTGTATGAGGCTGTCGGAAGTTTACTGACGGGATTTGAGGTACGCAGAAAATGACATACCTGTTGACAATTTTGCACATGAAGTGCGCCCTGTATAGATAGTAGCCCCTGAGACTTGGTATGCTGTCGAAAACGGCAGCGTGCCTAGGATCATAATCTCAGTTATTAACTGTCGCCTTTCCTATGCAGGTGGCGGAACGTTCGGTGGCCAGCCGGACTGATGGATTTGCCGAGCTGAAGAAGCAACTCGACGCTGCAGATGCGGACATCTTGCTGGTCAATAAACGACTTGATGAGTCACAAGGTATGTGATTGCGCCGTGGTCACTTAGTAAGGGATCTGATGCCTATTCCTTACAAGTTGTATGCTTGATGCAGATGGTGCTGCTGTTGTGGAAGACCTTCGAGCAGAACTTGCTCGGGCCAAGGAGCAAGCCAGAAAAAGCGAGGCGGCTGCCTTGAAGGCAGCGGAAGAGCTAGAAGCCGATAAGGCTGCTCACTGCCGAAGCAGGGAGGAGATGGCCGGAATGGCCATGAAATTGAAAGTTGCTACCGACCGCCTAGAGATTCTTGAAGGAGAACGCCGAGCGGAGCAAGAGGACCTGAAGAAGGCTGATGCTGAAGCCAAGGATGCCCGTAGTGCGATGCGGGCTATGAAGGAGGAACTGCGTCAGGTCGGAGACATTGTGGCTGGAAAGCCCTTTATGCTGCGTAGGAAGTTCACGAATCCGAAGTATGCTCAGCTGGGCCGATTGTACAGTGCAGAGGATCCTTATCTGGACTTGGCGGCGAGTGCGGCTGACAAAGTCGAGCACTTTCAAAGCCAGGAGGATCATGAAATGGAAGATCTTTTCTGGTCTCAATTCCATAGTCCGGAGCGTCCACTTCCGTTGAGTGATCGGCTGGTTGAGTGGGCTGAGCTGAATAGATTGTCCGGACTGGCCATGACGGATGTGGTCACTCATCTGTGGCCGAAAAGGCCCAAGCCAAAGAGTTATTTTGGCTTGTTGCAGCAATTCCTTGGGGCAGTGCCGCATATTAAGGCGATGAAGTGGTCGGCATGCATAGAAGGTGCACGGATGGCTCTCGCCCGTGGTAAAACATACTGGGCGGAGATGGATGCCACCGATGTTGCATCCCGGGGTTCGGACAAAAGCCGATTCCCCACCGAGCATTACTTTGAGGAAGTCCTGCAGGGCGCTCGTACAATAGAGTCGCAGTGCTCGAAAGATGTTATGTTTGAATGACATGTATGATTTCTAAGATCATGTTTATAATGCAATGACTTTTTATACTTGTGTGTTCAAGTATTGAACTATCTCCTGTGCGGACGTATATATATGTATAATCTGAAAGATGGCAGTCTTTGGCTTCAGCCCCCACGCACATGGTGCGGGGGTGTTTGCAAAAAGAAAATCGCTTTTTCACACTTAATCCAATGTCTTGGTCCTTTTAAGGAGGTGATAGCGTAGCAAACTAGGCAACCAGACTATAATGCTTTATCACTTTCACTTAGCCATAGGAGATCGAATGTGGGGCTACTATATAGCCCCTGATGGCACCGCGCTTCTCCGAACTCGGGGCGCGTATGTGCCTGACCGGGAAGCGGTCCTTCGTCAAAGTGGAGGAATTCTAAACATTCCAATGGTCGATCGAGTGGTTGACCAGTCTCTCGCTATATCATGACAGTCAGTTTTCGGCTTTCTCTACTGAGGTGCTTGCCCGGCCGAACCAGGGCACAATCGCAGTAGTTCTCCTGGTGCCGCGTTAGCCGATGATACGAAAGGTAAGGCAGCAAAACACAGGAGCCGGGCAAACCCAACATTTGACCAAAGACATGATTCGGAGCTGATGCATATAAGGCCTAACTCGAGACGCCGAACACTCCCTGAGGTGTTTGGTCTTTACGATATTGGGCCGAACAAAGCCCTAAGCCCCTAGTGTCCAGGTACAGGCGGGAACTTCTGACTCGGCCGATGCCAAAACGCCAGCCTCCTCCTCGGCTCTGGTAGAAAACCGGGGGATGTGTATCAACAAGAGACAGTAAGAAAGGTTTACGCAGGGTCTTAATCTGAAAAGAATCCTTGCAACGGGTCCCTACTGCACGTGTGCGCCTGAGTCTCCGTTGTGCTGTATCCTGGACGGGTGTAGCACGTGCTTCATCTGTAAAAGAGAAGGACTTAGTTTCTAAGAAATATCGTGCAAAAATTGTATGAAAATAAAGTATAATTTGGAAGATGAAGAAAGTTGAGCTTCATTGGCTTTCATCATTTATCCGCGCGGCCCCCTAAAAAAAGGGGGGTGTGCGGCTGGGAAGCCCCTTGTTAGCTTACGCCGGACTTGTCTAACCATGTCCGAGGTCTAAATGACCTGTCTTTCAGGGACTTTGACCTGCAAGGTCTGATTAATGTGTGGCTGTCGAAGCAGTCGCACATTCTCTGTGGTCGAGGGACACTCAGAGTTGTGAGATTATGCCATGTGGACCGGGCATTTCTAAGTGTAAGAGACGCGTAATGTTGTATTGCATTAAAGCAGGCGAAAGCTTCGCGGCCCAGTAGCGCTCAAGGGCTAGTGTTAAATGGGGCGATGGAGAGTGAGCTTTTCGCGACGGAGGTTGTGGGATGAACCGAACACGACCTCTAGTGGTACAGAGCCTGTAAAATTGGCTTAAAAGGCCTGGCGTCACTCCTTTGAAGGAAGTGTTGCTATAGCGAATTTTGGTGGGTTCTATCCCTAGTCTGCGGACGGTGTCCTGGTATAGCAGGTGCCGCGCTGTGTGTTATCACATGAAGTGAGTTCATTGTTTTGACTTCTAGTGGGAAAGTCTTTTGGTTTCCGGAGCGCTGCTTTTGGGTTTCGTCACTTTCACTTGGTGTGTCGAGCCCCTTGTGTTCAGCGTTAAGTCGGCCAGACTGCTTGAAGACCCAACAATCTCTGTGGGTATGGTTTGCAGGCTTCCCAGAGGTGCCATGTATTTGGCACAGTCTGTCGAGAATCTTGTTTAGGTTGGATAGCTCGTCACTGTTGTCCTTGAGGGGCAGTGTTTTGTTGTTTGGCCGAGAGCTTTTGAATCCGGCGTTGACCGCCGTACTATTTGGGCCATTTTCCTTATTCCGGCGCTGATCTTTTCTGCGTCATGATTTCCCATTTCCATCCCTGATTTCGGATGTACTCGGGTCGCTGGTGCTGCATCTAGCCAGCCAACTGTCTTCTCCTGCGCAAAAGCGTGTCATGAGGCTTGTTAGTGCGGCCATTGTTCTTGGTTTTTCCTGGCCGAGGTGTCTGGCGAGCCATTCGTCTCGGACGTTGTGTTTAAAGGCTGCTAAGGCTTCAGCGTCCGGACAGTCGACTATTTGGTTCTTCTTAGTGAGGAACATGTTCCAGAATTTGCGTGCTGACTCCCCTGGCTGTTGAGTTATGTGACTTAAATCGTCTGCATCCGGAGGCCGGACATAAGTCCCCTGAAAATTTGCTCGAAACGCATCCTCAAGCTCTTCCCAACTTCCAATCGTATTTTCTGGGAGGCTTTTAAGCCAATGCTGAGCCGGCCCTTTGAGCTTGAGGGGTAGGTATTTTATGGCATGGAGATCGTCTCCTCTTGCCATATGTATGTGTAGGATATAATCCTCAATCCAGACTCCGGGGTCTGTTGTTCCGTCGTATGCCTCTATGTTTACGGGTTTGAATCCCGCTGGAAATCCATGATCCAGTACCTCATCGGTAAAACATAGTGGGTGTGCGGAGCCCCTGCATTTGGGTGTGCCATTGTCTTCAAATGCTCGGCTGGTTGTGTTACTTCCTGGAGTCTTCTTTTTTGGCCCATAGATAGACCTGGCCGGGTTATCCTTTTTCCAAGGATCTTTATGCTGATCGTGTGCCGGCTTGTGTGTGGCGCCCCTTGTTGCTTTTGGCCTGTCATCTGGTTGTCTATCCGGCCAGGCGGCTTCTTTCTTTTTTGACTGCGGGGGCTCTAAGGCCTCCTCGTCAAATTCGGCAACAGCTTGCGCTTCGGGTAGCCCTTTGTCTGGTGACTAGTGCCATATTTATCTACGGTGTTGAGTACTTTGCTCCATCTCATTCTGAGTGCGTCCTCCGCTGTTTTGAGCTTCCGCTTTTGCTTCTTCAAACTTCTTGCAGTGGAGACGAGCCTTTTATGAAGATTCATATGCTCTGGTGATGTGAGATCATCTTCACCGGGGATGGGTTGCTTGTCCAGTTCATGTCCGGCTGGCTGCTTGTTGACATTTGCATCGTCCACTGCTTCGCCCTGCTCTAGGGCCGGGTCCGTATGGGTGCCGTTTTTGTCGATGCCGATCTTCGGGCGGCGCTTGCGTCGCCGCTTTGTTTGTTTGTTGGGGGAGTTGTCCTTCGCCACGTCCCGTTTTTCCTCATTGTCGCTTCCTTTCGGTGTATCCACCATGTATATGTCATGAGTTGGGGTGGCTTTCCCGTGCCCGGTAGGCACTGGTTCTTGGTCGTCTCCGGCATCGTCGTCCATACCGTCGATGTCTTCGGAGTCGTAGTCTAGCATGTCGGTTAAATCGTCGACAACGGCTACCAAGTGGGTGGTGGGTGGGCTTTGAATTTCTTCATCGTCCGCATCCCAACCGTCCTGACCGCAGTCCGGCCAGGGATCTCCTGGTAACGAGAGATATCTTAGCAAACTCAAGATGTCACAGAAAGGTGAGTGTTGAAAGATGTCCGCCGCGGTGAACACCATGATCGGCACCCAATCAGATTCGATCGGGGGGGGGGGGCGCGGGAGGTTCGGAGTCCGGCGAGGAGTCCGGCACCTCAGAGTCACGAGCTTTATGAGGGACAAAGTCAGTGTTCGGCTCTATCGCCGTAGAGGTTGCAGCCCCCGAGGCGGTGTCTAGGCATCCGTCCTCGATCTGCGCAGCTGGCTTCGAATTGAAGATCGGAGCGGTTTCGAGTGCGGCCTCCAGGGTACTGTCCGGCTGCAGAGCTAAATCATGCTCGCCGCGACAGTGTGGCACGCTCGGCTATGGCTCGAATCCATCGAGTATCAAGTCCCCGCGGATGTCAGCCGTGAAGTTCAAACTTCCAAATCTGACCTGACGGCTAGGGGCGTAGCTTTCGATCTGCTCTAGTTGGCCAAGCGAATTGGCCCGTAGTGCGAAGCCGCCGAATACGAAGATCTGTCCGGGGAGAAAGGTCTCACCCTGGACTGCGTCGTTGACGATGGTCGGAGAAGCCATCGAGCCTATCAGTGACGACACGGAGGAACTCTCAATGAAAGCACCAATGTCGGTGTCAAAACCGGTGGATCTCGGGTAGGGGGTCCCGAACTGTGCATCTAGGCGGATGGTAACAGGAGACAAGGGACACGATGTTTTACCCAGGTTCGGGCCCTCTTGATGGAGGTAAAACCCTACGTCCTGCTTGATTAATATTGATGATGTGTGTTACAAGAGTGGATCTACCACGAGATCAAGGAGGCTAAACCCTAGAAGCTAGCCTATGGTCTGATTGTTGTTCGTCCCATGGACTACAGCCATCCGGTTCATATAGACACCAGAGAGGGCTAGGGTTACACAGAGTCGGTTACAAAGGTAGGAGATCTACATATCTGTATCGCCAAGCTTGCCTTCCACACCAAGGAAAGTCCCATCCGGACACGGGACGAAGTCTTCAATCTTGTATCTTCATAGTCTTGGAGTCCGGCCGATGATGATAGTTCGGCTATCCGGACACCCCCTAGTCCGGAACTCCCTCACCTTCCCAAGTTGCTTTGCACTCAAATCCTCTTTCCACCAGATCCAAATCCTATGAGAGAGAGTTGAGTGTTGGGGAGACTATCATTTGAAGCACAAGAGCAAGGAGTTCATCATCAATGCACCATTTGTTACTTCTTGGAGAGTGGTGTCTCCTAGATTGGCTAGGTGTCACTTGGGAGCCTCTAAAAAGATTGTGGAGTTGAACCAAGGAGTTTGTAAGGGCAAGGAGATCGCCTACTTCGTGAAGATCTACCGCTAGTGAGGCAAGTCCTTCATGGGCGACGGCCATGGTGGGATAGACAAGGTTGCTTCTTCGTGGACCCTTCGTGGGTGGAGCCCTCTGTGGACTCGCGCAACCGTTACCCTTCGTGGGTTGAAGTCTCCATCAACGTGATGTACGATAGCACCACCTATCGAAACCACGCCAAAAACATCTGTGTCTCCAGTTGCGTTTGAATCCTCCAAACCCTTCCCTTTACTTTCTTGCAAGTTGCATGCTTTAATTTCCGCTGCCTATATACTCTTTGCATGCTTGCTTGAATTGTGTGATGATTGCTTGACTTGTCCTAAGATAGCTAAAATCTGCCAAACTCTAAAATTGGGAAAAGGTTAAGTTTTTAATTGGTCAAGTAGTCTAATCACCCCCCTCTAGACATACTTCAAGGTCTTACACATACCATCCGGCGTCTCCCTCGAGCACCTGCGCAAGCCATCTACCAAGCCATTGCCGGAATCCGAGTCCATCCATGTTCCAGACAACCCGACCGCACCTCAAGCCGGCCCGAGGGCTGCTGAACCCGGCCCGGGGGCTGCTCAGCTTGACCCGGCCACCATCGCCCCGGATCCGGCCGTCTCCATCCCTGACTCGGGGGCTGCCTAACCCGGCCCGTGGGCTGCCGACTCGGAGCCCACCCTGGTGGCTGTCTTCGTCGTGGTTACGGCTCCATCTTGGGCCCTCCCAATATCAGAATTCTTGGAGAACGGGGTTCTCCCCATGGACAAGATCGAAGCTCAGCAAGTGCAGCGGCGGGCGTCCGCCTACAACATCATCAACAATGAACTTGTCAAGCGCAGCTCCACTGGCGTGTTCCAGCGCTGCGTCGAGCAGGAACAGGGCATCGACATCCTCCTCGACATCCACCAGGGCGAGTGCGGGCACCACGCCGCATCGCGATCCCTGGTGGTCAAGGCGTTCTGCCATGGGTTCTACTAGCCCATGACCCTCCAGGATGCCGAGTCGCTCGTCCTCAAGTGTGAGGGATGCTAGCGCTTCAGCAAACGCAGCCACCAGCCAGTGTCAGCACTCCGCACCATACCGATCGCCTGACCCTTCGCGGTCTAGGGACTCGACATGGTGGGACCCTTCAAAACCGCTCGAAGCGGCATGACGCACTTGCTGGTGGCAGTGGACAAATTAATCAAGTGGATCGAGGCAAGACCAATCAAGAAACTGGAAGGGCCAACAGCCGTCCAATTCATCAAGGACATAGCGGTGCGCTACGGCATGCCGAACAACATCTTCACCGACAATGGCACCAACTTCGCCAAGGGCGCGCTCGAGCAATACTGCTCTATCTCCGGCATCCGCCTCGACCTGGCCTCCGTTGCACATCCGCAGTCCAACGGGCAGGTCGAGCGGGCCAACGGACTCATCCTGTCCGGCGTCAAGCCACGACTCGTCGAGCCACTCATCCGCTCACCCGGCAGCTGGCTTGATGAGTTGCCGGCCGTTCTCTGGAGTCTACGCACCATGCCAATTCGATCGACCGGGTTCACCATGTTCTTCCTCGTCGACGGAGCCGAAGCCGTCATCCCGACCTACGTCGAGTTCGACTCGCCACGCGTCGTGATGTACACCGAAGCCGAAGTCAGAGAAGCCCACGAAGATGGCGTCGACCTGCTCGAAGAAGCACACCTCCTGGCGCTCAGTCATTTGGCCATCTACCAGCAAGGCCTGAGGCACTACCACAGCAAGAAGATCAGGCCCCTTGCATTCTGCAAGGGCCACCTCGTCCTCCGACTCGTCCAAGAGCAAGCAAGCCAGCACAAGCTATCCCCCCATGGCAGGCCTGTCAGCATTCTGGGAATGGGGGTACCCAGACTTGCCTGCCTGCGGCCTGTAGCTTGGCTCAAGGAGTGGCCCAGTATGGCCCATCTTCGTCAACACAAGCTCAAGACCCTCGCGAGGGGCCAAGCCTCGCGGGGCGGACGACAAGAAGCTTCCTCAGGCACAGCCTCGTCAGGCTGGCTCACGAGGAGGCAAAGAGATCAAGGCAGGGTACCTCACGAGGTGCCCGTGACGCAAGCCATGACGACCGAAACCAGGCGGGCGCCAGGCGGGCGCCGGCCTATGCAGTGTCCTTGTTTCCCCTTCGGTGCAAAGGGGGCAAGCACAGGCCAAGGCATCAGGCAAAGGTTACCGTCTCGGTGCAACAAGACCAAGACCAACATAACAGCAGTATGGAGGTCATCGTGGAGCCCAGGAAGGCGTCATCGTCAGAACCTTTGGCAGGCGAGGACCAACTTTAGTCAGGATAAGTGTACTAGATGTTCCCCTTTAAAATGGCCAATTGTTGGCGCCCTTCCCACTCAATATTTGGGAAGAGGGCTAGGGCCTTGCTCTATAAATAGGACTAGCTGCTCTCAAGGCAGGGGGACAGACACACAGAAAGAGGGGGAGATCGACCATTCGAACCCCAGCTAGAACCACCCACGCCAACACAAGAACTCCTCCCCTCGCGAGGTTGTTCTTCCCTTGTATTGTTCATCATCAGCCCCTGAGGCAATCCACACATCACACACTGTAGTAGGGTATTACATCACAATGGTGGCCTGAACCAGTATAAACCTTGCGTCCCTTGTGTTGTTCTTCGTGTAGCCTAGATCCTTTGCTAGGCGACGAGACGTGAGCCGGTAGGAGGAGAGATCTCCACGCGCACCCCAGAGTTCGAACCTTAAGGGTCTACCGGAACCCGAAATCCGACATTTGGCGCGCCAGGTAGGGGTGCGCCGGAATCACGCCTTCCACCGTCTTGCGTTTCGCCGTCCGTCGCATCCATGTCTGACGCTCGTCGAGCCCGCGCCGAGCGCCGGGCTGCTCTCGCCACCCGCGTCGCCCAGACGGCGCCCGTCGGCGGATGCTCCCGTCGTTCCCCGTCGCCTACTGCCAACGCCGCCACCGGCCCGACGGGGAACGAGCAGCAGGCCTCATCCCTGCATCCTTCAGTGCGGCAAGAAGGCCGCACCGCCACCCCGTCGCTGACTCTAGCCGGTTCGTCGTCCCACGCCCGTCGCGCCCCCATGGACGCGCACGCCGCGCTGCTCCTGGCGCGAGAGCTCCTGCACTACTGCCCCGTCGACGACCTCTACGAGGACTGGCTCGCCCGCATCACCGAGCTTGTCAGCGCTGTAGGGGGCTCTCCTATGCCCTCTCTCTCGCTGCCTCGCCCTCCACCCTGCGCAGGAGGCGTGGATCAGGAGGTGCCTCCACCACCTCCTCCCCAAGAAGGCGCCCTGGCTCCACAGCGCCCGGCCCCGGGACGATACCCACCACGTCCGGTGCCCGCGCGACAAGAGAGGAGCTGCCAAGAGATGCCTCATCCTCAAGAAGCCGCCCGTGTGCTCCCCGCACCGGCACGTCATGACCGCGCTCGTGCTCCAGCGCGCCAAGACCCCGTGCTGCTCCTGGCGGCAACACGCGGAGACCTCCAAGATCAAGCCCTTCGCCACCAAAGGCCTCCTGTGGCCACTGCGGGCCGCCGTGCCTTCACCGCCGAGCTGCGCAGCGTAGCTTGGCCGGGCAAGTTCAAGCCCGATCTGCCTCCACGCTACGACGACACGGCTGACCCTGTGGAGTTCCTCCACCTCTACGAGCTGGGTATCGAAGCCGCCAACGGGGACGAGAAGGTCATGGCGAACTGGTTCCCCATGGCTCTCAAGGACGGTGCCCGCACCTGGCTCCTGAACCTAGCTCCTAGCACGATTTCCTCTTGGGACGAGATGCGCACTCGCTTCATCGCCAACTTCCAAGGCACTCACGACCGGCCCCCGACCATGAGTGACCTTTGCCGCATCAAGCAACAGCCAGGAGAGACCCTGCAGAAGTACATCCAGCGTTTCAACAACGCTCACCTCAAGATCCCCATGGTGACTGAGGAAGCCATCATCTCAGCCTTCTCTGACGGCGTGCGTGACATCAAGATGAAGGAGGAGCTAGCAATCCATGAAGACCTGTGCACATCCCTGGAGCTGTTCAACTTGGCGACCAAGTGCGCCAGAGCTGAGAAAGGGTGTCTCTCCCTCCTCGAGCTTCCGGCTGCCGATCCAGAAGAGAAGAAGCCCAAGGCCAAGGACATGAAGTGCAAGGGGGCTGTTGTGCTTGCAACAGAGCCAGACACCAAGCGAGGCAGGAATCAACCTGAGTCATCCAAGGGCAGCCGGTACTGCGTGTACCACGACCTCCACACCCACAACACCAACGAATGCCAAGAACTCAGGGCTGTGCGAGATGGGTGTATCGGCTGATGCCCGAGCGCAACGACCGAGGCTACGGCCGAGGAGGAGGAAGAGATGGAGGACGATGGGAAGACCGTGGCCCTCGCCAGGGGTGGCGTGACCGGCCTCGTGAGGACCGCTGGCAGGACCAGCCTCGCGAGGGAGGTTGGAGGGGTCAACCTCGTGAGGATCGCCCTCAGGGCAATGCAGGCCTCCCTCCTCTGCCACCACCGCCGAGGAGGAATGAAGACCATCATCAGGACGAAGGGGCTGGGGGCTTCCAGGAGCCGCATGCAATCGCTTGCATCCTGGACGGCGCTCAGGCCCCATCCTCTCAGCGCATCTTCAAACAGTTTGCTTGCGAGGTGAATGTAGTCCTCCCCAAGATTGAGGCCACACGCCCTCTCAGGTGGTCAGCATGCGCTATCATGTTCAGCTCAGCGGATCAGCTCAAGTGCGCAGCCACAGCCGGAGTCCTCCCGATGCTTTGCTCCCCAGTCATCAGCAATGTGCAAGTCACCAGGACCCTCATCGATGGCGGAGCGGGACTCAACGTCCTGTCCGTCGAGACATTCAACAATCTCCAAGTGCCATACGATCAGCTTCAGCCAAACAAGCCTTTCTCAGGAGTCACTGATGGTTCCACCGTTGTGATAGGGCAAGTTCGCCTTCTTGTCACCTTTGGGCAGCGCAACAACTACCGCACCGAGCTTATCGACTTCGACGTCGCCCACATTCGCCTGCCATACAACGCCATACTCGGGTACCCAACTCTGGCCAAGTTCATGGCAGTGACTCATCACGGCTACAATGTCCTCAACATGCCAGGAAGCGGTGGAGTCATCACGGTGCCTTGTGAGGAGAGGGATGCAGTGTGCTCTCTTGAGCGTGCTTTTCAAGCCGCAGCAATCAAAGACCTAGATCACAGGAGTGGAAGACTTCCCGAGGCAGTCCCTAAGAAGAAGAAGGCATCACCCGGTCCGAACCCTCGGGAGGCAGGCCCCTCCAGTGGCGTTGCATCAGGATCCGTGCCCGTTCAAGGGGCGCCTCCTTCTGTCGCATAGGAAGGCGCGCCCGGTGCCCTCCTCGGGCAAGGCTTGGGGGCTCTCTCCTGGAGGGCCACCAACTTTGCCAAGGTCACGAGGGAGGCGCTCGGGCACCACTTGGAGGCGTGCTTCAAAGCACGTTTTCCTCAGGAAGGAACGAGGCAAGGAGGGCCAAGCCCTCGGGAGTTCATCGCGAGAAGCATTCAGGAGCTGCAGGAGTCAAGAGTCATGAGTGGCAACCGCCGCTTACCTGCCCTAGCTCCCCATCCAGGCGAGGATGGTGGGCTGCGCGTCTTCATCGACGTACCAGGGCTCAACCGAGCCGCATCTCAGGAGCACCTCTGGCCTTCGCGCGTGGGGCGTTGTGAGGGTCCACCTCACAGCTATGTTCGCATGCCTTTTGGCCTGCCGAACGCAGTGGCCGCTCACCAGCGCTTGCTGAGGAGCATTCTGGAGGCTCAGGAGGTCAGGCATTCCGCGGTCCTGGCAGAGATGGAGATGGCCCTTGAAGAGCCGCCTGCGCCCTTGGAGCCTCCCGAGGCTCCTAGGCCTGGGGGCTCGTGAGGACCGGCTTCCGCAGCGCGCGACGTCCGTTACTTCAGCATTCCTTCGTCTCCAACATCATCAGGTGACATCCTTCGAGTTTCATTTTTAGCTGGGAGCGCCCCCAGGCCTGCATCATTCCCAGGCCGCGTGGGTCCGTCCCTGCGGCATGTATCTCTTTTTTTCATGCCTTTAGGTTACTTTGTTGGGGGCGCCCCTCGGGTTGCATTATCCCTAAGCCACTCGGGCCAGACCCAGCGGAATGTATCTTTCTCGCATCTATTCAGGTCGTGCATTTGACCCGCCATGATTATTGCTTGATGCCTGTGACGGCGCCCTTCTTCCCTCATGCCAACCGCTTGCACGTAAAAAGGGGGGTACCTGAGTATCACGACTCATGGACTCTTACTGGCTCTCCAGCCCTCACCTCCTGGCCTTGTCCATGGCATCGCGACCTGGCATACCAGCGACGGCTGAGCTCGCTCGAGGGCCGGGACCTAAGGACGTAGAGCGTCGGCATCTAACCAAATTTGCAGGAACATATTACAAACAAAGGCCCAGAGCCAGGCGCAACCCGCCTTGAGGTAGGGCCTCGTGAGTCCCGCGCTGGCTCACGGGTGCCCAGATACACCTCGTCAAGCCCTACCGTGCCAGCCACGTGTCAGGGCGGGGATGTACACGCCCCGGGGGCTCCTCCCAGAGGGGAGCCCCCTCCTACGCACTAGTGGAAGCACCATGCTCCGCGCTGGCTGACGACACTGCCGAGGAGCGGCTATGCCCGTACACATATGGAAGCGCTATGCTCCGCATTGGTGATAAACAACTGAGGGTGGCCCACGGCCGCATCAACCTCAGGGAGCCCAGAGCTGAGTGGCTGGCCCTATCGTAACACCTCCCCTCGGGAGTGCCATGCAAGGGGGCTGGGCACGGGGGCTACGCCCGGGCCACAACCGGGCACACGCCACCCAGCCAGGCCCCTCGGGCCTGGTTCATCACGTGCCCCTCCCCGAGCGGAGCCAAGGTACGAAGGCCGTTTGAGCGTCAAGGGGGACTCCTGAGCATCGCGACTCAGGAGCCTAACTGGTCACGTAGCCCCTCACTCATTGGTCCCGTCCTGGTTTCCGGTCGAGGCTAATGGCGGTTGAGGTATGCGCGGGGCCGGGCCCTGCCGACATAGAATGGTAGATCCTCTCCTATGCCTCCCCTCCCTACTTGTTGTTCGTGCGTCAAGGGGGACTCCTGAGCATCGCGACTCAGGAGCCTAACTGGTCACGTAGCGCCTCACTGCTTGGTCCCGTCCTGGTTTCCGGTCGGGGCTAACGGCGGCTGAGGTATGTGCGGGGCCAGGCCCTGCCAACGTAGAACACAGGAAAGTAGGAAGAAAACACACAAATCACAAGGAATTCAAAAGCAAATATTACAGTCCATAGGTTGTTTTCACAATGCCAAACACAAGTTTAAACGCCTCCACGAGGCATGATGCATGTTGAAGGAACTAAAATAGGACAGAAGCCACGGAGGGGTCACTTTCTGGCGGTGCCATCGCCGGTGGTGGAGTTGCGCTGGGCGGCTCCACCTCCTGAAGCCCCAGGGTTGGCAGCATCTCGCCTTGGCTTGGTGCTGAAGGCGCGGAACCTCGCCAGCAGGGCTTCCGCTTGACCCTTCACTGCCTCAGCAGCTACATCGGCAAGCTCGCCGCTCGCAGGCTCCATCAGGCTATCAAGATCGACGTTGGGGTCGCGAAGATAGACGTGGGTGAAGACACGCGCCAGCGCTGCAGAAGAAAGGACACACGCCTCGGCCTCGGCCGTGGGGCCAAGGCCGTCCGTGACATCTTCAAGCGCGCGGACCAGGAAGGGAAGCAACTTGGTGGGGCCATCCTCGGTGCTAGCTAGCGGCTTTTCCAGGCCGCCATCATAGAGTGTCTTCAGCGAGGCGCGAGCCCTCTCCTCCAGCTGCGCGAAGGCCACACGATCCTCGGCCAGGACCCTCGCCTTGCCGTCCAGCTTGATCCTCTCCGCCTCCAATGCCTGCTCCAGCGTCTCCAACTGACCACGAAGTTCATCAAGCTCGGCATCCCGGTCCTTGACAGCAGCTTCTCGAGTCTCCATCTCCTTCTCCTTCTCCTGGCGGTCACATACCTCCTTGGTGAGCTCGTCGCGCAGGCCTTGCAGCTCGCCCTCCAGCGCCTTGCAGCGGCCCCGGACATCCGCAGCCTCACCCAAGGTGGCATCGCGAGGGGCCTTGGCTTGGAGGATGGCCTGCTTCTCCTCATCGCAGGCCGTCATGGCCTGGACCAGCGCCGCTCGAACGGAGGCATCAGAGCAGACCCAGCCAGATGCCAACTCCAGGCGCCCGGCCACCAGGCGGGGGCGGCGCCCTGGAGATCTCCTCGCAGCCGGTCCAGCTCAGCAGCAGCACGATCCAAGACAGCGGAAGGAGTCGGGGAAATGGCAGTTGGCGGAGTAGGAGGAGAATACGGCAGCGTGATCACAACATCAGGCGTCGGGACCTTTTGAGCCCCAGCGGCCACAGCAGTGGCATCGGGCATGGATGCCTCTGGAGTCGCCTGGGCCATGGGGGCTGGGGCCACGCCAGCGCGCCCCACCTGGCCTCGCGAGGATGACTGGACAGGGGAGGCTCGAGCCTCGCCACCTCCTTCCCCCACGGACGGAGGCATTGCCCCAAGCGAGGCCTCTAAGGCCCCTTTCAGCCTTTTCGCTGCAGGCACCGACCTAGCCAAAGGATGCGGATGTCAAGCCTCGGCAACAGAAGCGGGAAGCAAAACAAAACTCAATCACTTACTGGTCATCGTTCGCGGACTCAAGCAGCCTCTGGCCGAACTTGAAGCCCGAGAGCCGACTGCTGGGATCAGCATCAGGAGACTCGGAAGCAGGGGGCACGTCAAAGGAGTTGAAGCTGGCTTCAGGCCGCCTTGGAGCCGGAGCAGACCCACGGGGAACCAGCCCCATCCTGTCCTTCCTCGGGACCGGGGGCGAGCTCTCCCCGCCTCGCTCGTCGCCAGCCTCGTTGTCGTCCGGCATGAGGCGGAGGGCGCGGGACCTGCACTGAGGGAGGGACTTCCCCAACTCCCCGTTAGTTGCCTCAGAGTGGGACTCCTCTTCCTCCACCTCTTCTTCCTCCCTGCCGGAGTCGCTGGAAGATACGTTCACCGTCGCCAGAGCCGCCAGATCCTCGGGAACTTCCGCAGGCACTAGCCCCTCCCCGTTGAAGGTGGGCATAGAGTTCACCACCTGCTCCCAGTCACCACGAAGGAACAGGGGTACAGGAGCACTGAGGGAGTCCCGGACTAGGGGGTGTCCGGATAGCCGAACTACCATCATTGGCCGGACTCCAAGACTATGAAGATACAAGATTGAAGACTTCGTCCCGTGTCCGGATGGGACTTTCAGTGGCGTGGAAGGCAAGCTTGGCGATACGGATATGTAGATCTCCTACCATTGTAACCGACTCTATGTAACCCTAGCCCTCTCCGATGTCTATATAAACTGGATGGCTTTAGTCGATAGGACGAACAACAATCATACCATAGGCTAGCTTCTAGGGTTTAGCCTCCTTGATCTCGTGGTAGATCTACTCTTGTAACCCACATCATCAATATTAATCAAGCAGGACGTAGGGTTTTACCTCCATCAAGAGGGCCCGAACCTGGGTAAAAACATCGTGTCCCTCGTCTCCTATTACCATCCGCCTAGACGCACAGTTCGGGACCCCCTACCCGAGATCCGCCGGTTTTGACACCGACATTGGTGCTTTCATTGAGAGTTCCTCTGTGTCGTCACCGATAGGCTCGATGGCTTCTTCGATCGTCAATGACGATGCAGTCCAGGTCGAGACCTTCCTCCCCGGACAGATCTTCGTATTCGGCGGCTTCACACTGCGGGCCAATTCGCTTGGCCAGCTGGAGCAAATCGAAGGCTACGCCCCTGGCCGTCAGGTCAGATTTGGAAGTTTGAACTTCACGGATGACATCCGCGGGGACTTGATCCTCGACAGATTCGAGCCACAGCCGAGCGTGCCGAACTGTCACGATGGGCATGATTTAGCTCTGCAGCCGGACAGTACCCTGGAGGCCGCACTCGAACCCACTCCGATCTTCAATTCGGAGCCAGCTCCGCAGATCGAGGATGGATGCCTAGACACTGCCTCGGGGGCTGCAACCTCTGCGGCAATAGAGCCGAACACTGACTTCGTCCCTCATAAAGCTCGTGACTCCAAGGTGCCGGACTCCTCGCCGGACTCCGAACCTCCCGCGCCTGCCCCGATCGAATTCGACTGGGCACCGATCATGGGGTTCACCGCAGCGGACGTCTCTCAACACTCACCTTTCGGCGAAATCTTGAGTTCGCTAAAATACCTCTCGTTATCAGGAGAGACCTGGCCAGATTGTGGTCAGGATGGCTGGGATGCGGACGACGAAGAAATTCAAAGCCCACCCACCACCCACTTGGTAGCTGCTGTCGACGATTTAACTGACAGGCTAGACTACGACTCCGAGGACATCGACGGTATGGACGATGATGCCGGGGACGACCAAGAACCAGCGCCTAACGGGCGCAGGAAAGCCACCCCATCCCACAACGTATGCATGGTGGACACACCAAAAGGAAGCGACAATGAGGAAAAACGGGACGTGGCGAAGGATAACTCCCCCAACAGACAAACAAAGCGGCGACGCAAGCGCCGCCCGAAGACCGGCATCGACAAAAACGGTACCCATATGGACCCGGCCCTAGAGCAGGGCGAAGCAGTGGACGACGCACACGTCAACAAGCAGCCAGCCGGACATGAACCATACAAGCAACCCATCCCCGGCGAAGATGATCTCACATCACCAGAGCATAGGAATCTCCATAACAGGCTCGTCGCCACTGCAAGAAGTTTGAAGAAGCAAAAGCGGAAGCTCAAAACAGCGAAGACACACTCAGAATAAGATGGAGCAAAGTACTCAACACCGCAGATAAATATGGCACTAATCACCAGACAAAGAGCTACCCGAAGTGCAAGTTGTTGCCCGAATTTGACGAGGAGGCCTTCGAGCCCCCGCAGTCAAAAAAGAAAGGGGCCGCCTGGCCGAATAGACGACCAGATGACAGGCCAAGAGCAACACGGGGCGCCACACACAAGCCGGCACATGATCAGCATAAAGATCTTCAGAAAAAGGATAACCCGGCCAGGTCTATCTATGGGCCAAAAAAGAAGACTCCAGGAAGTAACACAACCAGCCGAGCATTTGAAGACAACGGCGCACCCAAATATAGGGGCGCCGCACACCCACTATGTTTTACCGACGAGGTACTGGATCATGGATTTCCAGCGGGATTTAAACCCATAAACATAGAGGCATATGACGGAACAACAGACCCCGGAGTCTGGATTGAGGATTATATCCTACACATACACATGGCAAGAGGAGACGATCTCCATGCCATAAAATACCTTCCCCTCAAGCTCAAAGGGCCGGCCCGACATTGGCCTAAAAGCCTCCCAGAAAACATGATTGGGAGTTGGGAAGAGCTTGAGGATGCGTTTCGAGAAAATTTTCAGGGGATTTATGTCCGGCCTTCGGATGCAGATGATTTAAGTCACATAACTCAACAGCCCGGAGAATCAGCACGCAAATTCTGGAACAGGTTCCTCACTAAAAAGAACCAAATAGTTGACTGTCTGGACGCTGAAGCCTTAGCAGCCTTCAAACACAACGTCCGAGATGAATGGCTCGCCAGACACCTCGGCCAGGAAAAACCAAGAACAATGGCCGCACTAACAAGTCTCATGATCCACTTTTGCGCGGGGGAAGACAGCTGGTTGGCTAGATGCAGCACCAGCGACCCGAGTACATCTGAAATCAGGGATGGAAATGGGAAATCACGACATAAAAAAGATCAGCGCCGGAATAAGGAGAATGGCCCAAATAGTACGGCGGTCAACGCCGGATTCAAAAGCTCTTGGCCGAACAACAAAACACTGCCCTTAAAGGATAACAGTGACGAGCTATCCAACCTCAACAAGATCCTGGATAGACTGTGTCAAATACACGGTACCTCCGGGAAGCCTGCAAACCATACCCACAGAGATTGTTGGGTCTTCAAGCAGTCCGGCCGACTTAACGCCGAACACAAAGGGCTCGACACACCAAGTGAAAGTGACGAAACCCAAAAGCAGCGCTCCAGAAACCAAAAGACTTTCCCATTAGAAGTCAAAACAGTGAACTCACTTCACGTGATAACACGCAGCGCGGCCCCTGCTATACCAGGACACCATCCGCAGACTGGGGATAGAACCCACCAAAATTCGCTATAGCAAGCACTTCCTTCAAAGGAGTGACGCCAGGCCTTTTCAGCCAATTTTATAGGCTCTGTACCACTAGGGGTCGTGTTCGGTTCATCCGACAACCTCCGTCGCGAAAAGCTCACCCTCCATCGCCCCATTTAGTAGTAGCCCTTAAGCACTACTGGGGCGTGCAGCTTTCGCCCGCTTTAATGCAATACCACATTACGCGTCTCTTACGCTTAAAAATGCCCGGTCCACGTGGCATATTCTTAAAACTCCAGGTGTCTCTCGACCACGGAGAATGTGCGGCTGCCTAGACAGCCACACATTATTCCGACCTTGCAGGTCAATGCCCCTAAAAATAGGTCATCTAGACCTCGGACATGGTTAGACGAGTCCGGCGTAACTTAACAAGGGGCTTCCCAGCCGCATACCCCGTTTTTTAGGGGGCCGCGCGCATAGATGATGAAAGCTAATAAAGCTCAACTTTCTTCATCTTCCAAATTATACTTTATTTTGATACACTTTTTGCACGATATTTCTTAGAAACTAAGTCCTTCTCTTTTACAGATGAAGCACGTGCTACACCCGTCCAGGATACAGCACAACGGAGACACAGGCGCAGACGTGCAGTAGGGACCCGTTGCAAGGATTCTTTTTAGATTAAGACCCTGCGTAAACCTTTCTCACTGTCTCTTGTTGATACACATCCCCCGGTTTCCTACCAGAGCCGAGGAGGAGGCTGGCGTTTTGGCATCGGCCGCGTCAGAAGTTCCCGCCTGTACCTGGACACTAGGGGCTTAGGGCTTTATTCTGTCCGATATCATAAAGACCGAACACCTCAGGGAGTGTTCGGCGTCTCGAGTTAGGCCTTATATGCATCAGCTCCGAATCATATCTTTGGTCAAATGTTGGGTTTGCCCGGCTCCTGTGTTTTGCTGCCTTACGTTCCGTATCATCGGCTAACGCGGCACCTGGAGAACTACTGCGATTGTGCCCCGGTTCGGCCGGGAGAGCACCTCAGTAGAGAAAGCCGAAAACTGACTGTCATGATATAGCGAGAGACTGATCAACCACTCGATCGACCATTGGAATGTTTAGAATTTCTCCGCTTTGACGAAGGACCGCTTCCCAGGCAGGCACATACGCGCCCCAAGTCCGGAGAAGCGCGGTGCCATCAGGGGCTATATAGTAGCCCCACATTCGAGCTCCTATGGCTAAGTGAAAGTGACAAAGCATTATAGTCCGGTTGCCTAGTTTGCTATGCTATCACCTCCTTAAAAGGACCAAGACGTTGGATTAAGTGTGAAAAAGTGTTTTTCTTTTTGCAAACACCCCCGCACCATGTGCGTGGGGGCTGAAGCCAAAGACTGCCATCTTTCAGATTATACATACATATACGGCCGCACAGGAGATAGTTCAATACTTGAACACACAAGTATAAAAAGTCATTGCATTATAAACATGATCTTAGAAATCATACATGTCATTCAAACATAACATCTTTCGAGCACTGCGACTCTATTATATGAGCGCCCTGCAGGACTTCCTCAAAGTAATGCTCGGTGGGGAATCGGCTTCTGTCCGAACCCCGGGATGCAACAGCGGTGGCATCCATCTCCGCCCAGTATGTTTTACCACGGGCGAGAGCCATCCGCGCACCTTCTATGCATGCCGACCGCTTCATCGCCTTAATATGCGGCACTGCCCCAAGGAATTGCTGCAACAAGCCAAAATAACTCTTCGGCTTGGGCCTTTTCGGCCACAGATGAGTTACCACATCCGTCATGGCCAGTCCGGACAATCTATTCAGCTCAGCCCACTCAACCAGCCGATCACTCAACGGAAGTGGACGCTCCGGACTATGGAATTGAGACCAGAAAAGCTCTTCCATTTCATGATCCTCCTGGCTTCGAAAGTGCACGACTGCGTCAGCCGCACTCGCCGCCAAGTCCAAATAAGGATCCTCCGCACCGTACAATCGGCCCAGCTGAGCATACTTCGGATCTGTGAACTTCCTACGCAGCATAAAGGGCTTTCCAGCCACAATGTCTCCGACCTGACGCAGTTCCTCCTTCATAGCCCGCATCGCACTACGAGCATCCTTGGCCTCGGCATCGGCCTTCTTCAGGTCCTCTTGCTCCGCTCGGCGTTCTCCTTCAAGAACTTCCAGGCGGTCGGTAGCAACTCTTAATTTCATGGCCACTCCAGCCATCTCCTCCCTGCTTCGGCAGTGAGCAGCCTTCTCGGCTTCTAGCCCTTCCGCTGCCTTCAAGGCAGCCGCCTCGCTCTTTCTGGCTTGCTCCTTGGCCCGAGCAAGTTCTGCTCGAAGGTCCTCCACAGCAGCAGCACCATCTGCATCTAAGCATACAATTTGTAAGGAATGGGCGTCAGCTCCCTTACTAACCAACCGCGGGGCAACCACATACCTTGTGACTCATCAAGTCGTCTATTGACCAGCGAGATGTCCGCATCTGCAGCGTCGAGTTGCTTCTTCAGCTCGGCAAATTCATCAGTCCGGCTGGCCACCGAACATTCCGCCACCTGCATGGGAAAGGCGACAGTTATTAACCGAGATTACGATCCTAGGCACGCTGTCGTTTTTGACAGCATACCAAGTCTCGGGGGCTACTATCTATACAGGGTGCACTTCATGTGCAAAACTGTCAACAGGTATGTCATTTTTTGCGTACCTCAAATCCCGTCAGTAAACTTCTGACGGCCTCATACAACCTGGTTTCGGCGGACGAGATCCTCTCAATCACATCACCCATTAATGTGCGGTGATCTTATGAGATGGACGCCCTCTTAAGCAAATCCTGCAGCTCCATTGGCCGTAGTCCAATGGGCGCCGAACTCTCCGGTCCCACCGGATTCGGGGAGACCCTCCGCGACGACACCTCAGGGTCGTCCGCCCCGCACGACGGGGCGGCAGATGAAGGTGTTTCGCTTTCCATCATCTCCGGACGAAGGTCTCCTGAAGATGAGCTGTGCTGAGATGGGCTGGGATCCGAACTACAAGGTAAAAACTTCGTTACCTTTATACATTAAGCAGGGGTGTCTGATAATATTAAAATCTCCCTTTTCACTTACGGCTCGTTAGAGGGCTGATTCCTCCGAGGAGACAGTACGGCCGGGGCACTTTCTGGCGCAGGACCTTCCGGTACAGATTTCTTTCCCCGCTTTGAGGCCTTGGCCTCCGGGTCTTCGGAAGCGTTCCTCTTCTCCCCCTGGAAGGAGGGACTCTCGGTTCCTCCCTTACTAAATGCCTCCTTGGCAGAGGTGACAGTTTCCCCGTGCCCCCCTTCGCCCTCATTCGAAGGTGCAACCTCCAACATTTGGATTAACACGGGATCATGCGTGGTCTCAGGGAGGGGGGCCGGACACCGTATCAATTGTGCTTGCGCTATCCACTCCTGTCCAGGGATAGCTGGTTAAAAGGCAAGCTCACGATAAATAAATGGATGGTGTGTCCAGACACAGGTCTACTTACTTGAGTATCCGGGCGATTGCAGCTTAGGCCAGCGTCCTCGGTCAATTCCGGATGCGTCTCTTGCGATCCGAAGAATAGTTTATACATCTCCATGGGAGTCAAACCCATGAAGTGTTGAAGAGCTCGCGGCCCCTCCGGATTAAATTCCCACAGACGGAGGGGGCGACGTTTGCAGGGCAGTAGGCGCCGGATCAACATGACCTGCACCACTGCGACCAGATTGATCTCCCTTTCTTGGAGGACTCGAATCCGGTCCTGCAATAGGGGGACGTCTTTGGGCGGCCCCCAGTCACGCCCCTTGTTGACCCATGACGTCAGCTACTGTGGAGGGCCCGAGAGAAATACGGGCGGCGGCTTCTGCCTGCTGCCCCAGGGAGCGGTGATATAAAACCACTCCTGTTGCCACAAGCCGAGCTCCTCTTGGAAATAGACCTTGGGCCATGGAGCTTCGGCCCTCTTGCTTATAACCGCCCCGCCGCACTCTGCCTGACGCCCCTCAATCATCTTCGGCTCCACGTTGAAGGTTTTGAGCCATAAGCCGAAGTGAGGGGTAGTGCGGAGGAAGGCTTCACAGACGACAATGAATGATGAGATATGGAGGATGGACTCCGGAGCCAGGTCGTGGAATTCCAGCCCATAGTAAAACATGAGCCCCCTCATGAAGGGATCCATCGGGAAGCCTAAACCCCGACGGAAGTGAGACATGAACACGACGATCTCGCCAGGCTCGGGAGTTGGGATAACTTGCCCTCGGGCAGGCAGCCTATGCGAAATCTCGTAGGTTAAGTACCTGGCATCTTTCAGCTTTAGCACGTCCTCCTCCGTGACGGAGGAGTGCATCCACCGGCCTCGTAGATCAGGACCGGACATTGTCGAGGATCGAAGGTACCTGAATTCGGAACCCTGGGTGTTGGAACTCAGGGAGAGGGGCGGATTCGATAGAGGATTGAATAAAAAGAACGGGCCTTGGTCTCATTATAAAGAGGAAGAATACCAAGAGCCGTCCCCGTGACCGTTTGGAACCCGCCTTCGATGGAGGGGGCATGGCAACGGGCGCGGTTGGGTTACCCACGTTCGTATTGATGGGAATCCCGGAATAAGGGGAACACTATCTCTGCTTCGACAAGACGTGCCAAGGAAACTGCCTCGCTAAACGCGCTGAGGTGGAACAATAAAAACAATTCGAGTAAAGGCTTGGAAGTGGTGTGACGTCACGCCGCAGAATACGTCAGCAGATTGATCTGGTGTAATATTATTCTCTCTACGGTGGTATGTGGAATTTATTTTTGCAGAGCCGGACACTATCCTGGTGTTCACGATCTTCTATAAATTATTCGGAGGAGGAACCCGCCTTGCAATGCCGAAGACAATATGCGCTCCGGACTCGTCGTCATTGAAGCCTGGTTCAGGGGCTACTGAGGGAGTCCCGGACTAGGGGGTGTCCGGATAGCCGAACTACCATCATCGGCCGGACTCCAAGACTATGAAGATACAAGATTGAAGACTTCGTCCCGTGTCTGGATGGGACTTTCCTTGGCGTGGAAGGCAAGCTTGGCGATACGGATATGTAGATCTCCTACCATTGTAACCGACTCTGTGTAACCCTAGCCCTCTCCGGTGTCTATATAAACCGGATGGCTTTAGTCCATAGGACGAACAACAATCATACCATAGGCTAGCTTCTAGGGTTTAGCCTCCTTGATCTCGTGGTAGATCTACTCTTGTAACCCACATCATCAATATTAATCAAGCAGGATGTAGGGTTTTACCTCCATCAAGAGGGCCCGAACCTGGGTAAAAACATCATGTCCCTCGTCTCCTGTTACCATCCGCCTAGACGCATAGTTCGGGACCCCCTACCCGAGATCCGCCGATTTTGACACCGACAAGCACCCTCCAGTCTCACCACGTCTCCTCCAACCAAGGAATGGAGGACTGTGGCCAGGTCTTCGTCGGCCAGGGCTGTGGAGCTCAGGAGGACGGCGGCATCGGCTTCCCCGAGCCTCCATAGTGGGAGCGAGTGTTCCCGAAGTGGAGCCACCCGGTGCTCCAGGAACTCCCTCAGGAGCGTTGCCCTGGTCAGCTTCGCCGCCGCCAGGTTGCCTGGCCTCAGGTCCGCGTCCATCCTCTTCAGCACCGGCTTCGCGCGGGGATCGACGAGCTCCGCGCGGGACCAAGCGTCAACGACCTTAGGCTGCACCGTAGGCAGCACCAGCCGGGGGTGGATGCGCCCAACATCCACCATGACCCACTTGCTCCGGAAGCCTTCGATCCTCTTCCCAGGCTTCAAGATAGCATTGGAGCTGGAGTATGCGACAAAGCTTGCGCATGCGGAGATGGGGCCGCAAGAAACTCGAAGGTAAAAATAATGGCGCAACAAGGCCACCGAGGGCTTTACCCTAACATGAGCCTCACAATAATAGGCGAAAATCACCAGAAGGAGAACATAGTTGGGGTGGAGGAGCAGAGCCTGCAGGTTGTATTGGCGAAGAATAGCAAGGAAGAACTCGGAAAAGGGAGGCACCAGCCCGGCGACGATGGCGCTCACGAAGAGCGGGTAGAAGGTGCTCCTCTTGTCTTCAGGCAGGGCGGCGCCGACCTTGAGCATGACCGCCCCCTCGTTGCCCTACGCCACCATCATATGGCGTGTGAGGGCGAGGTTCTTCTCCGACACGTTCGGAGGATCCAGAGCGGGTGAGTACCAGGCCTCGACCGGAGTCTGGCGAGGCGCCATGGCTTGCCGAAGGTGCGGGATTGGAGCAGATCTGGAGGATTTCAGAAGCAAGAAGGAGGAGAGAGAGAAAGGGGATCTGGGACAAATGACAGGTGAAGGCAAAGAAGGTAAGCCTGGCCCGGGGCCACCCTTTTGTCAGGTCATGCAGTTGCCGAGGTGTCGTGGGGAAGCGGGGACGCCCACGTCCAATCAACCGCCACGTGGCGCTCAAGGCCGCATGCTGTTGGGGCCTGCGACGCTTCACACTTGCCCATTCGCTTCTCCGCTAAGCCAAGTCCGGGCGCGCCTTGGGCCTGGGGGCTAATGTCGGCGTTTTGGGAACGGGGGTACCCCGACTTGCCTGCCTGCGGCCTGCAGCGTGGCTCAAGGAGTGGCCCAGTACGACCCATCTTCGTCAACACAAGCTCAAGACCCTCGCGAGGGGCCAAGCCTTGCGGGGCGGATGACAGGAAGCTTGCTCAGGCACAGCCTCGTCAGGCTGGCTCGCGAGGAGGCGGAGAGATCAAGGCGGGGTACCTCACGAGGTGCCCGTGATGCAAGCCATGACGACCGAAGCCAGGCGGGCGCCAGGCGGGCGCCGGCCTGCGCAGTGTTCTTGTTTCCCATTCGGTGGAAAGGGGGCAAGCACAGGCCAAGGCATCAGGCAAAGGTTACCGTTTCGGTGCAACAAGACCAAGACCAGCAGAACGGCAGGATGGAGGTCATCGTGGAGCCCAGGAAGGCGTCATCGTCAGAACCTTTGGCAGGCGAGGACCAACTTTAGTCAGGATAAGTGTACTAGATGTTCCCCTTCAAAATGGCCAATTGTTGGCGCCCTTCCCGCTCAATATTTGGGAAGAGGACCAGGGCCTTGCTCTATAAATAGGACTAGCCGCCCTCAAGGCAGGGGGACGGACACATAGAGAGAGGGGGAGATCGACCATTCGAACCCCAGCTAGAACCACCCACGCCAACACAAGAGCTCCTCCCCTCGCAAGGTTGTTCTTCTCTTGTATTGTTCATCATCAGCCCCTGAGGCAATCCACACACCACACATTGGAGTAGGGTATTACACCACAATGGTGGCCTGAACTAGTATAAACCTTGCGTCCCTTGTGTTGTTCTTCGTGTAGCCTAGATCCTTTGCGAGGCGATGAGACGTGAGCCGGTAGGGGGAGAGATCTCCACGCGCACCCCAGAGTTCGAACCTTAAGGGTCTGCCGGAACCCGAAATCCGACAGGGCCCATTCATCATGAGCAGGGCCTTGCACGACCGCAACGCCTACTACCTCATCGATGCACGTAAGTCAAGAAAGCGCAAGAAGGACACCGCCGGTGAAGAAACGACTCAGCCGTGGAACGCGGAACTCCTCCGCCCATTTTATAGTTAGCCGCACGAGTGTATGTATCGTCGCCTTTCGTAAACGCATGAAACTATGGGGTTCCCGAACGAGACTCGGGGGCTGCCTTTTGTCGACCAATTTATTGTGTCCCTATTTTCCTGGATCACTATGCCACTGAACCCGGCCACCGGTCCGACTCGCTCGACCCGGGGGCTGGCCGGCTCGGTCGCCACCCCGCCACCTTACTTGGTAATTCCTGATAAAGTAAGGATGCCGTGGTCCCCCACTTCGCCCTAAGCCACAGATCCAGCTTTGGCTGTCGGCTGGCAAGCACAACGGGCCAAAACTCCTTTACGCTTCATACACTAAGTCAAAGGCTGCCAGGTCGATCAACCTGGCCCACTGCTCATCAAATAAACAGCCGCACGACCAGTTGCTCGCCAACCGGCGTCGCCGAATTGCCGCCAGCCGGCCCAGTGGGTGTTTCGCTCGCGCTCAATGTTTTGAAGGGCCCAAGTCTTGCACGCTACTCTCAAAGAATCGAACTCCTTGTCACGGACCGGAGCCTCGACCGTCTGACTCGCAGGGGGGAAGGTTTTAGAAAGGAAAAGCGCATGAAATCGGTCTAAAAAACGGAAGGCAAAAGCAAAAACACTCACGACATTTACACAAATATTTAAGAAAAGGCCCACGACCCGAGTTCATTACACCCTAAAAACCCCCAGTGGGTGGGTGGACCTGCTACTTAACAAATTTTACATAGAGTGTCTCAGGCATCTCCAGCGCAGCGTCGCGACGTCGACAACTCTCCCCTGGCGGCCTCCAGGTCCAGTGAGGCGCCGGTGTCCTCGGCACCCGCGTCACAGTAGACGCCCGTCTCCTCCGAGCTCCCCTCCGGATCGTGGAGAAGCAAGCCATAGTCGTCGCCGTCCACGACCCTGCCGTCTTCCGTCCGCTCCGGGTGGAACTCGTCGTGGAAGGCGAACTCGACGATGTAGCTGGCCCGGGAGGCGATCCGTCCGGCTTGCTCCTGCAAGAGCTACTCCGAGCCGGCCCGCTGGCCCATCAACGCGTCCAGCTGCAGGTCCGGATGCCAAGACAGCGTGAACCGGAGCGCCATCTCAGCACCGGCACGAGCGGCGGAGACGCGCCACTCGCCAAGCCGGTCCGGCCCCATCTCCAACCAATGCGCCAGGCGCGTGAAGCTGCTCCGCTCGACGGAGTTCGGCCAGAGGGCCGCTGTCATCATGGTGCCGGCCTGGGACAGCCACCCCATCTTTGTTCCCAAGACCCGCAGGCGGGCCTCAACGGCGGCGATGATCTCCGGGAAGGTCCAGGCCACCCGCGGATCCTTCCGGACCCAACGACGCCGGTCGGGTCGTGCTAATAGCGCACGGCTTCCTCCGCCAGCCATTGCGTCTCCGGAAAGGCCCCTGCCACAAAAGAAGAAGCATATCAGAAGAATAAGAACAAGGAAGAAAGGCCGAATCCCGACCCGGCAAAATGCAAGAAAAAACACTTACTGGAGAAGGACTCTTCCAGGTGCTGCGCTTCGAACAACGTACCATGTCGCTCCCGTTCAATGGCGCCGTCACGCTCCTCGGGCGCCTTCTCCAGGTCGGCCGCCTTGGCAAGGGCCGCCTTCATCTCGGCGTCCTTGTCGTCGGCCGCCTTCTCGGCCGCCTCACGGCGACGGGCCTCGTCCTGACGGGCCCCCTAAGCCGTGGTGACCTGCCCCCGCAGGCGATCCACCTCGGCCTGGAGTCGGCCCTTGTCGTCGGCCAGCTGGCCGCGCTGCTGGTTCGCCTCCACCAGGGCATGTTGCGCCTCCACCACCTTGGCGGCTTCCGCCTTAAGGAGCTTCACCTTGGCCTCGAGGCGGCTCTTGTGACCCGCCAGCTGCTCATGCAGCCGGTTGGCCTCGTCAAGAGACCACTGGGCCGCGGTCGCCTCCTCCCTCGTCTGCGCCGCCTCGACGCCAAGATGGCCGGTGTCGGCAACTAGCTGGTCATAGTGATGACCGGCCCGGAACAATCGAGTCCGTCAGGACAGCACCTCGGCTACAAAGAAGAAGAGTTCAGCAAATATGAAGACAAGACTTAAGATTTGGCCCAACTGTTACACAATTTGCCCGAATCTCGGGGGCTACACCCAGTGGGTGCGCTAGCGCACCCCCACTAGAAAAGAGCACAAGGATACCTGCGGCGACGTGAAGCTCCTCCTCCTTGGCAGCGAGCTGCTCCTTGAGCTCCTGGTGCTTGCTGATACGTCTCCAACGTATCTATAATTTTTGATTGCTCCATGCTACTTTATCTACTGTTTTAGGCTATATTGTGCTTTATTATCCACTTTTATATTATTTTTGGGACTAACCTATTAACCGGAGGCCCAGCCCAGATTTGCTGTTTTATGCCTATTTTAGTGTTTCGAGGAAAAGGAATATTAGACGGAGTCAAAACGGAACGAAATCAACTGGAGAAGTTAATTTTGGAAGGAAACCAACCTGATGGACTTGGAGTGCACGTCAGGGGAGTCCCGGGCTGCCCATGAGGGTGGGGAGCATGCCCCCCCTGGGCGCACCCCCTGCCTCGTGAGCAACCCGGAGGTCCACCGACGTACCCCCTGCACCCATATATACTCTTGTACCCTAAAACTTCCAGAACAGAACCTACATCGGGAGTTCCGCCGCCGCAAGCCTCTGTAGCCACCAAAAACCAATCGGGACCCTGTTCTGGCACCCTGACGGAGGGGGATCCCATCACCGGAGGCCATCTTTATCATCACGGCACTATCCATGACGAGGAGGGAGTAGTTCACCCTCGGGGCTGAGGGTATGTACCAGTAGCTATGTGTTTGATCTCTCTCTTTCTCGCGTTCTCTCTCGTGTTCCCTCTATGGCACGATCTTGATGTATCCCGAGATTTGCTATTGTAGTTGGATCTTATGATGTTTCTCCCCCTCTACTCTCTTGTGATGAATTGAGTTTCCCCTTTGAAGTTATCTTATCGGATTGAGTCTTTTATGAGAACACTTGATGTATGTCTTGCCGTGATTATCTATGGTGACAATGGGATATCATGTGCCACTTGATGTATGTTTTGGTGATCAACTTGCGGGTTTCGTGACATTGGGAACCTATGCATAGGGGTTGGCACACGTTCTTGACTCTCCGGTAGTAGCTTTGGGGCACTCTTTGAAGTACTTTTATGTTGGTTGGATGAATCTGAGATTGTGTGATGCATATCGTATAATCATGCCCACGGATACTTGAGGTGATAATGGAGTATCTAGGTGACATTAGGGTTTTGGTTGATTTGTGTCTTAAGGTGTTATTCTAGTACGAACTCTTTTATAGATCGATCCGAAAGAATAACTTTGAGGTGGTTTCGTACCCTACCATAATCTCTACGTTTGTTCTCCGCTATTAGTGGCTTTGGAGTGACTCTTTGTTGCATGTTGAGGGCTTGTTATATGATCTATCTATGTTATTATTGTTGAGAGAACTTGCACTAGTGAAAGTATGAACCCTAGGCCTTGTTTCCTATCATTGCAATACCGTTTACGCTCACTTTTACCACTTGTTACCTTGCTGTTTTTTATTATTTCAGATTACAAATACCTTTATCTACTATCTATTTTGCACTTGTATCTTCATCTCTTCGCCGAACTAGTGCACCTATACAATTTAGCATTGTATTGGGTGTGTTGGGGACAAAAAGACTCTTTGTTATTTGGTTGCAGGGTTGTTTGAGAGAGACCATCTTCATCCTACGCCTCCTACGGATTGATAAACCTTAGGTCATCCACTTGAGGGAAATTTGCTACTGTCCTACAAACATGTGCACTTGTAGGCCCAACAACGTCTACAAGAAGAAGGTTGTGTAGTAGACATCACTTGCCCAGGAGAGGGTTGTAGGCGGCGACCCGGAAGGCGTCGAGAAGCTGAAGAAGACATAAGTCAGAACAAGGCCAACGCTCTAAAGATCCGACCCAATTACTACGTAGTTGGCCCGAACCTCGGGGGCTACACCGAGTGGGTGCGCTGGCGCGCCCCCACAAAGAAGAAATCGCAAGAAAGGAAAGGCTTAGCAGAATGGCGCGCTCCAGGTCGCGCGTCCGCTCCACCTCGGCCTGGGCAAAGGCCTCGAGCCGGTCCATCCGGCCACGCAGGCGGCGACTGATGGCGTCCAGCGCCGCCTCCTCCTGGGTCTGAGCCCGAAGACCACGTCGCCCCCGCTCTGCGCCTGCTGCGGCGCGGCGGCCCGACGCCCTTCATGCCGGGGACCCAAGGCGTGCTCCCCGCTGGCCGCTCCCAACGCGGCCAGCGCCTCCTCCGACGCCCCTCCCGGCACCATCGACGACCCATACGCCGGGATGCCCTGCGTCGCCGCCTCCGGTCCAGATGCCGGGACGGTCTGCTGCGCCACCACCGGCCTAGCTGCCGGGGTGGCCTCTGGCACCGCCGCCTGCGGTGCCTCCTCCAACACCGGCGGCGCCTCCGGTACCACCGCCCGCAGCGCCTCTTCCAAGACGGCGCCGCCTCCACCACCATCAGCCCCCGCTCGCTCGACCACGTCGGCCCGTGGCGGGGTTTCATCCCCCACCTCTAGGACCTCCCGGTCGAGGATCACCACCTCAGCCCGGCCTCCACGGCCGCGCTTCCTCATCGACGACGGCTCAAAGATCGTCGCCGCCACCATCGAGCCCTCCGGCATCTCGCGCCAGGCCGGCTCCACGCCGGCTCGCGCCCATACCACCGCCACGTCGGTCCAAGCCCGGACCGACGCCGCCTCCAGCTCCACCTCGACCCTGTTCCTGTCTTGCCAGGCCAAGGCTTTGGCATCGTTCGGGTCCAGGTCGTGGTCCGGGTCGGCCCGTCCCTCCACCTCGACCTGGTCGGCGAGGTCGGACTGGCTCCGGCGGAATGCGGTCCCTTCGGCGGCCGTGGCTTCCGCCGCCGCCCTCGCCAGCGCGATTGGTGATCTGAAGAAGAAGACGAAATGAGCAAAAAAGAAACGACACAAGCTCAACAATCCGGATGCATACGGAAGACGAAGCTTACTGCGACAAGACCGGGACCGGGGTTGGCCTCCCATGCCCGCCGCCGCGCTTCGGGGCCCGGGGTCGCAGCGCAATGCCGTCTTTCCCATGCGGACGGCTCGGTGCTGCCCCATGCGAAGACCCGGCTCCGCCCGCTTCGCCGCCTCCTCTGCCCAACGCCGCTGCACCAACAACCGGCATCAGCATCGCCCGCACCATGCCACGGTCAGCAATTCAAGACACATGAAGAAAAATACAAGACTTACCCGCGTGACGCCCAGCGCCGGCGTCGAACTCGGCCTCCTCCTCCCCGCTGTGGGCCACGGGCTCCTCTGGCTCCACCGACGCCACCTGCGATGGAGCCCGGGCGTAAGGATGCCGGATCGCGTTCAGAAGCACCTCCCAGATCGCGTCAAGACGGATGAGAAGGTGCGCAACAGCAAAGTAAGAAGACCAGACACTCACCTGTGGCGCCGAGTTCGACTTACTGTACGACACCTTGCCGAACCGCCAGTCCTCCCCAAGGTTGGCCTTGGAGATGTCATTCACGCCGCGCACGATCTGCTCCGTAGTAAGCCGCGTCGACCCCATGCGGTTCGGGTCTTGAAGGCCGACCATTTTGCCGATGAGGCAGGAGCGCCTCTGCAGCGAAAGGACTCGGCGCATGATGAATGCTTCAAGGAGGTCGGTGCCGGTGAGCCCCTCCTGCGTCCTCATCACCGTCACCCGCTCGCAGAAATTGACGATCTCCTGCGACGGGCGCCTAGGCGAGTAGCCCCAGTTCGTCTTTGCCCGCAGCGGCGCGATGGCGAAGTCTGGAAGGTTGATGCAGTCCGCACCCAAGTTGCGGACCTAGAAGAAGGAGTTCTGCCATTTCTTGGCAGAATCCTCCAGCGGGATCTTGGGGAAGTCCGCCCTACCTCTTCGAGATGACGGAGGCGCCGCAGTCGGCGAACTCTTAGGTCGACGGGCCCTGCTGCTTCAGCGAGAAGAAGCGCGCCCAGAGGTTGATCGTGGGCTCGACCCCTAGGTACCCCTCGCAGAGGATGACGAAGCTGGAGAGCTGGACGATGGCGCCGGCGCCAAGATGATGCGGATGAAGCCCAAAGAACTCCAGGAAGGCGCGGAAGAAGGTGCTCGCCGGCAGCCCAAACCCGTGCTCAAAGAGCGTGAGGACGACCACGCGCTCCTGCTCCTCGGGCCGAGGCCTCTGCTCACCGCGCGGCAGACAGACGCCGACGTCTGTCTCCCGCGGCCGGCGCTGCGACGCCCGAAGTTGGATGATGTCCTCGGTGGTGACATTCGAACCCATCCAGGAGCCCGACGGCAGCGCCATGGACGGAAGAAGGGGAAGGAGAAAAAGATGAGCGACGAAGGAGTTCTGCTCAGAGCAGCGGGCGCAGCTGTGCGTCGGTTGCGTAGAGCGGAGCAAGAGCAGGGGGACAGGAGGGCGCGAGCGAGAGTGATGTCCGCCGCCCCTTGCCACCCTCAATTTATAACCCTCGGTTCAAACTTGGGGGAGTGGGATCGTCTGCACGCACCCGTTCCACTACCCCGCAATAAGTGCGCACGTACACTCGCAATAACTGTTCAGGGAAGAGCAACCGACCCCCAGACGCCGCAATAAATCCGAGCGCGTGGGTCTAGGGCGCGCGGCAGCGGGCCCCAGCCCATCGCCCAGTCCCGTCACGCGCGTGGCCTGTCAGGCCCCTCCGACTTCCGGGCACCACGTGGCGCCCACGTGAAGCCCGAGGGATTGCCCCAAGATTCGACGGACTCCTCGGTTCCCGCCATGACCGGGATGCCGCGATCCGGTTTCCGAGAAAACCGGCACACAGTGGGTGTTGCCGGACCCGGCGCTCGCAGAATCCGCCTTGCTTAAGGGGGCTGCGAAGGCCCCTCATCCGAAGACAGCGGACCTTCACAGCTTCGGGGACTACTGTCGGGGGGATGAACTCTGGGCAGGCGACGGAACCCGGATCCTCTTCAAAAACAATGCGGCTGGCACCGCCCCTCAAACCGGCATGTGCTTGGCCGGGTCACTCGACCCGGCCAAGCCCCGCAACCCAGCCAGACTCTCCGACCCGGAAAGACGCGTTGACTCGGCCTCAACAACTAGCGCAAGACAGCCGAACCTGGCACAACCAAAGCTTTCTCAACAAGCCAGCTCCACCCATGGCGTGCTCCGCAATCCAGCCACGGGTCAGCTCCCGTCCCATCCAGGCCGTATGATGGGACGAATCTTCAATCAATGATGACCAAGACAACAGTACCCCACCCATATCTCTGGTCAGCCGGAGCGTGGCAACAATGCCCCTCACCTACCCGCTGACCAGGGCCGATGTGGCTACAGTGCCCTCGCCCTCACCGCTGACGACAGCAAGCGGCAACCTGATGGAGAGCCACTGTACATGACTCGACTCGCCCACGCCCTAACGATTGACAAGACGGCGCACAGTCCCCCTAGGCACGAGGGGCCCGCACCTAGGAGAACCCGGCGAACCACAAGCCCTCAGCGGGACCCAGCCCGGGTTCCCGGACACCGACAATACGGACCCACTGACTTTTAACATTATCATTGTATCCCTGGGGGGTTAGCCTATAAAACCCCCCAGGAGCCCACGATCATACGGGCAAGCGAAGCACGCATAGAGGTAACGAGAGAAAGGCAAGTAAGCATAGAACTAGCCACCAAAGCAACACAAGAGAGAAGAAGCAGCCCAAGCCTTGGCCAGCTTCCTTCCTCCCCCATACAACTCCAGGAGTAGCATTGTACTATCGAACATCCAACTACACTCGGCAAGACTAGAGGTATTATCTCTCCGGAGAGCCCTGAACCTGGGTATGTCCGGCGTCCCGCGCCCGCTCATGCCAACCTCGCCTCTGGAGCCCACCAGCGCCCTCGAGCCTACTCCTCTCTTTAGCCATCCCATGGCATCTGCCGTGCGCCCACCACGACAGTTGGCGCCTACCGTGGGGGTACTATGATACCATAGCTGCCATGGAACCGCGGTCCGGGCGGGACCATCTTCATCATCACCACGGCGTCGCCGTTGTCTCTCCGGTAGCGCTCGGGGGCTCGACATCGACATGCCCCAAGGTGATCGCGCGGGGCGGCGCGCCCTCGCCTTCGGCCTGGGCCTCTTCTGCGACCTCGCGCTGCTTCGCCTCGCTCTGGCCTCGCCTCGGCCACACCTCCGCGCACTCACAAACTGGCTAACCACGTCCCTGTGCATGCATGCATGCACTAGTGCCTATCTAGCTAGCTAGCGAAGCCAACTGATTCGGCTGCGCGAATGCTAGCTAGCTAGCCCAGCTCAATGTGCACGTAGGCAGCGACGGCGCGAACGTGGCCGTTCGGCGATCGCCCGCGCTGGCAATCTCGAGCCAGCCCCGGCCGGCTCCGCTTCCGCCCGCGCCCCGCAAAGCACGGAGACGGCCGCGCGCGTCGCCGTCGTCCGCTGACGACCTGTAGCCGGCTCTTTCCGTGGCCAGCTCCCTCACGCTGCTGTGCTACTCAGTCGTGCCCGGCCTTTGCTCCATCCCAGGCTCCCGCGCCTCCGGCGCGCATCCTCCGCGTCCCGCGCGCGTCGTCTCCAACTTCTGCACGTGCGGCTCCGCCCGCGGTCCCGTACGTGCACGCCTCCGTCTTCACCGTCGGCGCAACGCCCGTGCCTGCTTCGCCAGGCCCGGGGCGGCATGGACGCGCCTCCGCTCCTCCTCGCCCCTCCACGGCCACGCGCCCGCGGCCCCCAGTCGCTCATGTGCCCACAACCTCCCGCGCTCGTCGCCCAACTGCCTCGCCATGGCTGCCGCGTGGAGTTCCAGCCTCCAGCAGCTGCCGCTGGAGCCCGGCGCCCTGCTCCGCGCCGGCCTCATCTCGTTCGTCCCCGCCAACACGCGGTCGCCGACCCCGGCGAGCGCGTCCCCTCCTGCTAACCCTTCCACCCGCGGCCGCGTGCCTGAGCTGGCCCGGTCGTCTGCGTCAGCGCCCCCGCGTGCCTGCCGCTACGGCCCACACCGTCGTGCGCCCCGGCGCGGCAGGCCTACCCTGCTCCGCCGGCGTCGCTGCACCTCGCCGGCTCCCACGCTCCTGCTGGCTCGCCGCCCCACACTGGCCGGCTCGCGCGCACGCCGAACCTCCGCCTCGCGTCGCCCCGTGCCGACTCCCGCTCGACCCGGCCGTCTCCAACATGCTCTGCTTGGCGCTCGACGGCCTCCCGCACGCCCTCGCTGCGCCCGCCTGGCCGCCGGGATGCCGCCGCCCCTCTGCTCCGCCCCCGCCTGGACGCCGGGTCGCCGCAGCTGGCTCCCGCCGGCTCCGCCAAGCTCCCCGTGCGACGCCCTGCCTCGGTTGTGCCGCCCCGCGTGGAGCCTCTCCGCCGTGCACGCCGTCGTCACGACCCCGTCCATCTCTACCTCGCGGTTCCGCCTTCGCGCCCCATCTCCGCCCCCAGCAAGCCGGCCCCGAGTCCGGCCTCCTCTCGCCGCCCCGCTGGCCTCGAGAACACCTGGCGGGTCGCGGCTTCTTCAGCCGCCTCCCGTCGCGCCTGCCGGTTCCAACCCGGTGACCCGGCCGCTTGCCAGCTCCGCCCGCCAACCCGGCGACCCGACGCTTGGCCGGCTCCGCCTCGCATCCCGGCTGGCTGGCTCCGCCCGCCAACCCGGCGACCCGGCGCTTGGCCGGCTCCGCCTCGCCTGCTACCTCCACCGCGCTCGGCCGCCCCGCCGCCTGCCCGCGTGCCGGCTCACCGCCCCGGCCGGTTCCCCGCCTCGCCTCGCATCCTCGCCCCGCGCTCCTCTGCCAGCAAGGGAAAAGGAAAAGAGAAGAAAAGTCAAGATGCCAAAAAGAGAGAAGAAATAGAGGTAAATACACCAGCGGTGCTTTAACTTGCCACTTAAAATACGTCAAATTGGTTCTAAAACTTGACAGAAACGTGCAAATACGATGCTAATCCGGTATATAAACATAAAGTGCGTCGATATGGCACCGTATATGGCTGGTGTGGCACTGACATGGCATGAGGCCGCTTTTGTTGTATATCAAAAAAATCCATGTGGAAGTCTGCTTCGTCTAGGGTTAGGGTTGCTCTGGCGATGGGCGAACTCACGTCACCGCCGCCCCCTACCACTGACGGAAGCGTCTCGGAGCGCCGGAAGGAATCCCGCCCGGCTACGTCTCCGATGTCTCTGTCGTCTCAGAGTCTCCGTCGGTCTCCTGGGGATCCAATCCGTGCTTCGCACGGCAGCCATGAACCCAGGGTTGCGCCTATTAATATCCGCAACCCTAACTCTCGTGATACAAAGCCCGCGTCTAGTGCCGCCAACCCTCCTGACCCAGATCCCGGAAGATCTCGTCCTTCGCTAGCGATGTCGCGGTCATCGTCTGCTGCTAGAGGTGGGGGTGATCATGGGGGAGCCAATGAGGTTCCTGCCCACCCGAAGCCTTCCGGCGGCGGCGCGATCGTGGTAAGCAGGCCGACGAGTGTGCGGGCAGAAGAGGGGGGGATGGTGTTGGAAGACAGCAACTGGGATCGGCCGGCGTCTGTAGGCGGGATGCCGGAGGGAGCGGATGCACAAATTGGTGGGGAAGTGGATATGGACGACATCGCGTTTGTGGCAGTAGATTTTGACGAGGAAGATGAAGAAGAAGCCGAGCTTGGTTGGAAACTTATGAGCCTGTATAGATCACAGAAGCGCCCCAGCGCGAAAACCTTGTCTAATCACTTTGAGAAAATCTGGCAGCTGCGTACAGGAGTTGAATTCAAGCCTGTGCGGAAAAACTATTTCATAATCACCTTCTTCTCTGAAGGAGATTACAGATTTGTGGCCAGGGGAGGTCCATGGATCTATGACGGGGATGCACTGCTGGTGACCCCGTTCAATGATAATGCTCGGCCTTCTGAAACTGCTCTGGACTCCGTACCGATATGGGTGCGTGTTTTTGATGTTCCCTGGAAGAAGCAGACTAAGGCTTATGGAAGCGCTCTAGGAGGCACTTTGGGAGAGGTCCTGGAGGTGGATGCACCTGAGGTTGGTCACGGCACCAATGAGTTCTTAAGGATTCGAGTTAAATTGCCCTATAATAGGAGACTACAGAAAGAGGTCATGCTTGAGTATAAGGTGAAAGGTGTAACCAAACGCATGCAATTCAAGCTGAAATATGAAAGAGTCCCACACTTCTGCTTCTTTTATGGGTTCATGGGGCATGACAAAGAGGCATGTGAGAAGAAGAGGCTGGGGCTCCAATCAAAGACATATGACTCCACCCTCCGTTGCTCCCCGTTCAAGAAGTATGAGCAGAGACCGGCGTTCACAGCCTCGCCGGGCCAACCAAGGGCAAGGCGCGTGATGGATTTTTCTCTGGGTAGCGCTGGTTCAATGACTCGCCAAGCTGAACGACCGACGGCTAGCAGCAGCTCCAAGCAGGATCGTGAAATACCGGACAGAGTTGATGCTCATGATGGGTTTGAGGAGAAGGAGATGCCAGGGACAGTGGAGGCTGATGAGATGCTAGCAAACCAGGTGGACAGAATTCGGCTGCAACTTGCTAAGGAGAAGCCAGAGTGTAGCAAAGTACAGCAGATGAAGGCGCAGTTTGAAGCACAAGCTAACGGTGAACAGGGAGGAGAACAGATTAGGCCACGCCAGAAAAAGAAGAGTGCTGGCATGGGAAAGAAAGTGCCAGCAGGGAGGAAACATGGACCGCTAGTAATCAAAGAAAAAATACCCAGCTCGGATGACATGATACCTGCTTTGTGGATGGTCTAATTGGGCAGGTACAGGTTGATTTTGGTGGCAAGGCTCTGGTGCCGTTCGTGGACGCTCCTGTTGGCGGTGTTCAGAAGAAGGGGAAGACAGAACCTCAGCAAGGGGAAGATGAAGCAACTAGCAAGGTGTGTGAGGTGGACATGGAGGCAACCGGCCCCGGGGCCGCCGGTAAACTGACGGGGCCACGTGTGGCGCCCCGTCAGGAGCAATGAATTGCATTGTTTGGAACTGCCGGGGTGCGGGGAACACCTCGACAGTTCGTGATCTCGTGGCTCTCACTCGAGCCCATTCCCCGAGCTTTGTCTTTCTATGTGAAACTAGGCAGCAAAAAGATAAGATGTATCGTCTTCGTAATCGTGTTGGTCTGCGTGGTTTTGAAGGAGTTAGTAGTGAGGGTAGTAGTGGTGGATTAGCTTTGTTTTGGGACGAGTCTTTGTACGTTGATATTCGTGATTGCAATAAAAGATGGATTGATGTGTATGTCCGGTTACCCGCTGATGATCAAATCTGGAGAATCACGTTTGTGTATGGGGAACCGAGGGTAGAAAATAGACACCTGATGTGGGAGGGGCTGAAAAGATTGAAAGCTCAAGATGACATACCATGGCTCTTGGCAGGAGATTTCAATGAGGTAATGTGGGACTATGAGCATTTGTCGGATACACCAAGGTCGCCCGGGCAGATGATTGCTTTCCGGGATGTGTTGGAAGCGTGCAACCTATCTGACCTCGGCTTCTCTGGCTATCCATTCACATATGATAATAAACGCAGTGGGCGGGCTAATGTGCAAGTGAGACTTGATAGGGCAGTGGCTGATAATACGTGGAGAAATAAATTCCCAGAGGCATCGGTGAAGCACTTGATTTCTTCCTGTTCAGATCACCTCCCCCTCCTCGTGCGATGTACGCCTGAATCCAGCGGCAGGGTGAGGTGTGTACGGCGTTATGAAGTAATGTGGGAACGTGATGCGGCTCTTGAGGAGGTTGTGGCAGATGCTTGGCGGGAGGGAGGTACAAAGCATGGCCTACATGATATTAAAGTATCCTTGGATAAGTTGATGGGTAAACTTCATGGCTGGAGCCGCAAGAAATTTGGGAACGTAGTAAAGGAAATTGAAAAATCCAGAACCCGGTTAGAGGATCTAATGAACATGAATGCAGACCGAAAGGAAATCAGGAAAGAGTCAGAACACCTAGACGAATTATTGTACAGAGAGGAGATGTTGTGGCGCCAACGGTCTCGTATTGATTGGCTCAGAGAGGGTGACCGTAACACGCAGTTTTTCCATCAGCGAGCTGTTTGGCGAGCGAGGAAGAACAAGATTAAAGGGCTAGTGGACAGTACAGGTGTGAAGCAAACAGAACAGAAAGTGATGGAAGGTATGGCTTTGGACTTTTTCCAAAATCTGTTTACTGCTGATACTTCCTTGAATGCAGACCGGGTGGTGACCTTGTTTGATCGGGTAATTACGGCTGAAATGAATGCCAAATTGTGCTCTCCATTCTCTGATAAGGAGATCAGTGATGCGATGTTTCAGATCGGGCCACTAAAGGCACCGGGACCGGATGGTTTTCCGGCTAGATTTTTCCAAAAGCATTGGGCTATTGTCAAAGAGGATATCATTTCAGCCGTACAATTGTTTTTTGACTCAGGTCATATGCCAGACGGAGTTAATTTAACAACCATCGTTCTGATTCCCAAGATTGATGAGCCGGTCAAATTGTCAGATTTCCGTCCAATAAGCCTCTGCAATGTTATATATAAGGTGATTGCTAAGTGTTTAGTCAACAGATTAAGGCCCCTTTTGGGAGAGATTATTTCACCGGAGCAGAGTGCTTTTGTCCCCGGGAGGCTTATTACAGATAATGCATTTATGGCTTTTGAGTGTACTCATTTTATTAGACATGAGAAGAATCCAGAGAGAAATTTTTGTGCATATAAGTTAGACTTGTCCAAGGCGTACGACAGGGTGGATTGGATATTCCTGGAGCGAGTGATGCAACAGTTGGGCTTTGATCATCGATGGGTGAGATGGATAATGGCATGTGTCACCTCGGTGAGATACACAGTAAAAATTAATGGAGCCCGCTCAGATTCATTTGCACCGTCGCGAGGTCTACGGCAGGGAGATCCTCTTTCACCTTTTCTATTTTTGTTTGTTGCAGACGGTCTAGCAGCTTTGCTTAAGAAGGAGGTGGGAGATACACATATTTCACCTTTGAGAGTTTGTCCCAGAGCACCCGGTATTTCACACCTTTTATTCGCGGATGATACACTTTTGTTCTTTCGTGCAACAGAAGGGGAGGCACTTCGAATCAAGGGAGTACTGGATGTATATGCTAGTGCCACAGGACAACTAATTAACCCGCAGAAGTGCTCCATATTATTCGGTGAAAAGTGCAGACAAGGTGATAAGGAAGATGTCATACGGGTGCTGGAGGTGCAGAATATTAGTTTTGAAGAGAAATACCTCGGACTTCCTACTCCTAATGGCCGTATGAGCAAGGGCCGGTTTCAGAACATTCAAGAAAAACTCACAAAGAGGTTTGTTACGTGGTGTGACTCGATGGCACAGAGTGGGAAAGAAGTGCTAATCAAATCAATTGCTCAAGCACTCCCAACTTATTTAATGAGTGTGTTTAAGCTACCAGCATCAACTTGTGATGACCTAACTCGCATGGTGAGGAACTTCTGGTGGGGAGCTGAAAAAGGTCGACGCAAAACCCATTGGCGTGCATGGGAAAAGCTGATCCGCCCAAAGTCACATGGGGGTATGGGGTTTCGGGAATTTCGCTTATTCAACCAAGCACTGTTGGCACGCCAAGCTTGGCGAATTCTGACTCATCCGGACAGCTTGTGCTCACGGGTAATGAAGGCGAAGTATTTCCCGAATGGTAATCTGGAGGACACCGTTTTCCCATCTAATTCTTCACCAACTTGGCAAGGCATTTCTCATGGGCTTGAACTCTTGAAGCGGGGCATCATTTGGAGGGTTGGAAATGGCCAATCAATACGCATATGGAGAGACCGCTGGATCCCGAATGGAGGTTCTGGTAAACCTATCACCGTGCAGGGCCGGTGTCGTCTACGGAGAGTGTCCGAGCTGCTGGATGAACGAGGAGCATGGCGTATGGACCTTCTCCAAGAGTATTTTGCCCCTGTGGACATTGAGCAGATTGTTAAGATTCGAACTTGCACACGTCTAGGAGAGGATGTCCTCGCTTGGGAACCGGAGCGTAATGGTATCTTCACGGTGCGGAGCGCATACCGGCTGGCGCTCGATGAACGACTCCGTCCATCTTCAGTCGCAGCGAGCAGGGCACCGGACGGGCGACGAGCCGTCTGGGCTTTTTTATGGAGGTGCCCTGCTCCTCCAAAGGTGCGTGTGTTTGCTTGGAGGGTAGCGACAAACTGTCTTCCCACTTGGACAAATAAACATTCTCGTACTCTTGAACTGTCTAATCTTTGCCCTGTGTGTGCCACCGAACCGGAGGACACTTTCCATGCTTTATGTAGATGCCCCCAAGCGGTCGCCCTATGGCAGTCAATGGCGCAGCAGTGGAACATCCCAGACGTCCGGCGGCTAGTGAACACAGGACCGGAGTGGCTCCTCCATGTGCTCGCTGACCTGCCGGAGGAGGAGCGCATGTACACGCTTATGACGATTTGGCGCTGCTGGCACGTAAGGAATGAGATCGTCCACGACAAATGGCCACCACCAGTGGAGGCCTCGTCAAGGTTTCTGACTAGCTATATCAGCTCCTTGCTGGCCCTTCAGGCAGACCCTCTTGGCGATCATGTGAAAGGGAAGATGGTGGCTGGCCACCAGGACAGGAGGAAACCAATATCGTATGCGTACCAGGCAAAGGAGCAGGCTCCAAGCTGGGAGGCACCGCCAGCTGGATGGGCAGCGCTTAACGTTGACGGCTCCTTCTGTGGCAAGGACGGGAGTGCTGGGGCGGGTATGGTTCTTCGAGACGAACATGGAGCTATAATCTTCTCTTCTAGCCGAGAACTACGGCAATGTGCGTCCCCGCTGGAATCTGAACTTGCAGCATGTAGGGAGGGCATTTCCCTAGCCTCCCAATGGTCTGCACTACCAATTGTTGTTCAAACGGACTGCCTAGATGTGGCCAAGCTGGTGAAGGAAGGTGGAGTGAACAGGTCGGAGCACCTGATGATGGTTCGTGAGATCACTAGGCTTCTACAGGAACGTGGGGAATATCTAGTCAAGCATGTAAGGAGAGAACAAAATGTTGTTAGCCATTATTTAGCGAACTATGGTAGAATAAATAAGCGCACTGCGGTGTGGCTTCGATCCGGTCCGGACAAGGTGCCGGACCTATGTAATGCAGATCTGGCTGCTGCTTGATGAATGAA
>NC_057798.1:503531982-503582355 GCF_018294505.1 Triticum aestivum
CACTTATATCTGCAAAACAAAATTACTTGAATATTATCTTTCTCTATGATTAGCGGGCCTGCCTGTCAGTAGTATGAAAAATGCGCCGGAATGGACTTGAACCGGCAGCCTGCCGCTTGTGACCTGGTCGCACTAGCCACAACATAGAATATGATTTGCTAACTAAGATAGCCTCTCATTCTTAATGTATTTTAACTAAAACAATCCTGTCCATAAATGGGCTGCAGCCGATGCCTCATTTTTTTTGCGAGAAAAACTTCAATATATTCATCTTCAATCATGGTAGTACAAACGAATACTAGAGATAAAAAAATTACATCCAGATCCGTAGACCATCTAGCGACGACTACAAACACTGAAGCGAGCCGAAGGCGCGCCGCTGTCATCGCCCCTCCCTCGCCGGAACTGGGCAAACGTTGTTGTAGTAGACAGTCGGGAAGTCGTCGTGCTAAGGCCCCATAGAACCAACGCATCAGAACAGCAGCCACCGCAGATGAAGAGTGTAGATCAAAAGAATCCAACTTGAGTACACACGAATGAGCACGAACGACGAACGGATCCGAGCAAATCCACCAAAGACAGATCTGCCGGAGACACACCTCCACACGCCCCACCGATGATGCTAGACGCATCACTGGAACGGGGGCTAGGCGGGGAGACCTTTATTCCATCTTCAGGAAGCCGCCGCCGTCTCGCCTTCCTGAGCAGGACAGAAACCCTAACAAAACTGGAAAAAAGATCTAAAAACGGAGCCCTCCCACCGGCAAGGGCCGAGATCCACTCCGCCTCCATGGCCCTAAGGTCACCGGAGACGGAACAGACCGGCACCGGCGCCGGCGGGAGGCGGAAAACCTTATCTTTTTTGTGGCGGCGGCGGCCTAGGTCAAGCACTCGCCCGTTATAGCCGATGCCTCATTTTACACACGTTATTTTTCTAAAAGTAAATAATAATCATAATAAGAAAAGTTAGAATCAAATATTCATGTGTTATTAATAATTACCTCGTGCCACACAAATATTAGTGTGCACACAATATAATATCTAGAGGTATACAATAACATAACTTATTAAAACTGTAATTTTTAGAAACATTAACTTATAATTTAGAAATCTCTACTCCTATAAAAGATTCATTTGGTGATGATGGTGTGTCTGTCATCCGTCATTTTTGACCATTAGATCTACATCTATAAATTGTGAGGTAAGTCGTGGCCTTTTTGCAAAAATAGTCCACTTCTCTGCTCCAATGTCCAGAAAACACCTTAGTATCTTGAAATCAACCACATCTCTCCCTCACCTTATCAAAACAGCCCAAGCAATATTTTTGAGTGAAACATAATATATTTTTAATGATATATGTATATCAAAACTAGAGTGTTTTCTTTCAAGTATGTGAACAAGTATAATTTTACTTTGGATCCGTTGCAACGCACGGGCACATTGCTAGTTAATATTTTACATATAACCTCCGAGTATTTAAAAATGTTTGCAAATACAAACATTTAAAAATATTCATATAAATATTAAAATGTTTCAATAATGGTAATAATATTTACAAACTGTAATATAAAAGAAATATATTATTTATACTATACAAACATTGTTATTATTCATATATTATTTCATTACTATCTATTTTAAATATTCATATAATTGTTAAATATAATCCATGACTGTGTATTTTAAATGTTTGTATTTAAAAGCATGTTTTAATACCCATGGATTATTTTTAAAATAGTATTTAATAAAAAATAAATTATATTATTGCATACCGCCTTACAGATATTTGTGTAGCATGAGATAATTATTTATTACACCTGAATATTTGAATCTAACTTTAATTATTATGATTATTATTTACATAATTTTTACAATAAAAAATAGCCTGTGCAAGATGGGCCACTACCTGCAGCTGGTTGTTGTACACAACAGTTTTTGGTTCAACTACATTAAGCCAGAGGGGCCAACATTATCGTCAATACAAATCTTGTTTTGTTGGCTAGCGCAAGCATGGACCAAGCGTCATGTTGCAGGTTCGATTCCCGTCTAGTCCATTTTTGTGTTACTTTTCCTACTTACTGACAGGCGGGCCCATTAATCATAGAGACTTAGATTACTAAGTTATTCTGTTTCATAGCTACAAGTGGGCCCCCTTGCGATGTCAGTGCCACGTCAGCCACATACGAAACCATGTCGATGTACTTTATGTCTACGGACATGATTAGCACCATACGGCCTCGCCAAGTTTTAGAATCAGTTTGGCGTATTTTTCAAGTTCAGGCACTAAAGTGAACATCCACGGCAAGTTCAAGCACTACGGGTGTATTTACCTCAAAGAAATAAGGCTCAGAGGCCTCCGTCTGTTCTCGACGTAGCTCCACTGATGCCTACACCTGACCGCGTCGCCATCCGGCCGGCTGCGCCTACGTATCCGCATCGCCGCTCCACCGACGGTCCTATCTGCCTCGATGTCTCGCTGGCTGTGCCAAGCCGGCCCGGCCGCTCGTCCGCCTCGACACCTGATCGTTCCGGTCTGCGGGCTGGGGCACCTCTCGAGCCACCGGAGGCTCGGACGCTACACCCAGTGGGCGGGACGTGCCGACAATCATCGACCTCGTCCTCCATCTCGTCTACACAAAAATCAATGTGAGCTTCTCACCCGTTTATTTTTGCATCACACGCAAAACCGGATAACCCCGAGCAACCCTCGGGGACCACCTCCGCCTTTATTACAGTTACACTACTATTCGCCCCGGCGTGAGCTAGTCTCGGCCCGGAGGCTGGCCGCTCGGCCGGATACGTTCGTTCTCGCAGACGGCTAGTAGCGCACACGGTACCAAAGGCCTACATCTCAGCCACAGACCGCAGCGCGGCTGTCCGGCAAGCGAGAGCAAAGCTGGAGGTCAGCCCACGCGAAAAACGCCCGGGAGAAGACGACTTGGGCAACCCGTCCGTTTCCTTTATGAGTATTTACTCGGTCGAATCCGCTCCTGTAGTCTGAGTATTGTACGCTCCACTCCACGGCCACTCTCCATAACAGCTACAGACCGGCTCCGGGCTGTCTAGCTAACAAGGGGCAAAGCCAAAGGGCGGAGGGGACAAGAAAAAGACTGAAGGGGCCTCGGACGAAACCGAGTCGGCACCCTCCGCATAAAACTTACAAATGCTAAAAACAAACATTTCATATACCTGCGCGGACTAACCTTGTCTTTTGCACGATCATCGCTGTGGGGAACCACCTCCTCGCCCGGAGGCTCGGATGCTACACACGGGTTGCGGGCCCGACGCCGGCCGCAAGCGGTGTTTCCATCGCCGCTATCCACATCATCAACAACAAGACCCTCCGTGCAACTTTTCCAATTTGCCCGGAGGCTCGGAGGATACACCCGGTGGGTGTGCTCGCGCGCCCCCACTCAGCCGGCGGACTCCGTGTCCGCGCCCGGCACCCTCGACGTCATCGTCGGCTTCTTCATCAACAGCAAGACCCTCCGCGCAACTTTTCCAAGTTGCCCGGAGGCTCGGAGGCTACACCCAGTGGGTGCGCTCGCGCGCCCCCACTCAGCCGGTGGACTCCGTGTCCGCGCCCGGCACCCTCGACGTCATCGTCGGCTTCTTCATCAACACCAAGACCCTCCGCCCAACTTTTCCAAGTTGCCCGGAGGCTCGAAAGCTACACCCAGTGGGTGCGCTCGTGCGCCCCCACTCGGAACACGCCGCGCCTGTTGCACGCCCGCCGCCGGCTTCGACCGGCATCTTCGACGCCATCTATTGCTTCATCGACGCCCGCTAAAACCCTTCGCGCAACTTTTCCAAGTTGCCTGGAGGCTCGGAGGCTACTGACGGGGGGATGACCCCCGGGTAGGCCCAAGACGGCGAACGACGCTTCAAAAACATCGGGGCCGGCACCGCAAATCCAAGAAACTCCAAATACAGGCCGACACGAAAAGCAAAATGACCAAAGGGATTGGGGCTGTTTCGGCACAAAAAAGGTTTCCCATCACTCCCTCGCTCCTTTTTGAAGGCCCACCACTCCCCCTTTCTTTAAGTATCTATCCCGGCTTGCATTTTGGGGCGAGTACTACAGTTCCTCCATAATCACAGAGAACGCCCAGCTTCGAAGAGCTGCTCTCTCCCTAGTCCACAGCAAGGTGTGGAATCTGGATCTACCGCGTGTTCTGACTCTATTGGATCAAGTCAGATACTAAGCCGGTTGAGGCACTTGGCCGGGTTGCTCAACCCGGCCAAGTCCCTCAACCCGGCCGGACTCCTCAACCCGGCCGCCCGACCGGGTCCCTGTCCGACTGCTCCAGCCGTCCTGCTACGCAAAGTCAACCGCGACATCATCCGACGCAACACCGACAAGACGGCCATACTGCGACCATTATTGCTGATAAAGCACATACTGTTCACTCGTCACACGCGACATCATCTGAAGTGTACTTTGTCCCCCGGGCATTGATTTATAAAATTCCCCAGGGGTAAAACTTAGCCTAGCTCTCAAGCTACACACAGCTTGGGATGTAAGCTACTCACTGTAGCTTTCATCCCAAGCACATGCCCATGCCTACCTAGCTTATATGCCAAGCTAGCCCCCACTATATAAGCTAGCTCACATCCATCCATACAGGAGGATGGACTCCCACGGCCACAAGGCCACTCACGTATGCACACATTCATGCTACACTACTACTAGTGCTGTTGGCACTTGAGCTCAGACACATATATGAGGCCAGGTGCCCACGGCACTGACCTCAGATACAGCTCTAGGAGCAAATTTGTACTGCCTGACATGTACACCACATATATATTCAGACATGTAGGAGTAGGGGTGTTATCTCTCCGGAGAGCCCCGAACCTGGGTAAATCACCGCGTGCTGTTTGCCCAATCCCGTCCCTTGACTTCCAACGCAGTCTTGCCCTCACCACAAGCCACCTCGTGGCATCTGTCGTCTCACGAACCCACCCGCGAGATAACCCCGACAATCGTAGTGCTTAGGCGAAGCCCTACGCAGGTAGCATCATCATCACCGTCGCCACGCTGTCGTGCTGATGGAACTCACCCTCTTCCTCAACAGGATCAAGAGTACGAGGGACGTCATCGAGCTGAACGTGTACTGAACGCGGAGGTGCCGTATGTTCCGTACTTGGATCGGTTGGATTGCGAAGAAGTTCGACTACATCAACCGCGTTATTGAAACGCTTCCGCTTTCGGTCTACGAGGGTACGTGGACACACTCTCCCCTCTCGTTGGTATGCATCACCTAGATAGATCATGCGTGATCGTAGGAATTTTTTTGAAATTACTGCGTTCCCCAACTGTGGCATCGAGCCAGGTCTATGCGTAGATGTTATATGCACGAGTAGAACACAAAGAGTTGTGGGCGATAATAGTCATACTGCTTACCACCAACGTCTTACTTTGATTCGGCGGTATTGTTGGATGAAGCGGCTCGGACCGACATTACATGACCATGTTCATGAGACTGGTTCTACCGACGTGCTTTTGCTCAAAGGTGGCTGGCGGGTGTCTGTTTCTCTAACTTTAGTTGAATCGAGTTTGACTACGGCCGGTCCTTGTTGAGGGTTAAAACATCACACTTGACGAAAAATCGTTGTGGTTTTGATGCGTAGGTAAGAACGGTTCTTGCTAGAAGCCCATAGCAGCCACGTAAAACTTGCAACAATAAAGTAGAGGATGTCTAACTTGTTTTTGCAGGGTTTGTTGTGATGTGATATGGTCAAGGCATGATGTGATATATATTGTTGTATGAGATGATCATGTTTTATAACAAAGTTATCAGCAACTGGCAGGAGCCATATGGTTGTCGCTTTATTGTATGCAATGCAATCGCCATGTAATTGTTTTACGTTATCACTAAGCGGTAGCGATAGTCATAGTAACAATAGTTGGTGAGACGACAACGATGCTACGATGGAGATCAAGGTGTCGCGCCGATGACGATGGAGGTCATGACGATGCTTCGGTGATGGAGACATGAGCACAAGATGATGATGGCCATATCATGTCACATATTTTGATTGCATGTGATGTTTATCTTTTATGCATCTTGTTTTTCTTAGTACGGCGGAAGCATTATAAGATGATCCCTTACTAAATTTCAAGGTACAAGTGTTCTCCCTGAGCATGCATCATTGCTACAGTTCATCGTGCCGAGACACCACGTGATGATCTGGTGTGATAAGCTCTACGTTCACATATAATGGGTGCAAGCCAGTTTTGCACACGCAGAATACTTGGGGTTAAACTTGACGAGCCTAGCATATGCAGATATGGCCTCGGAACACTGAGACCGAAAGGTCAAACGTGAATCATATAGTAGATATGATCAACATAGTAATGTTCACCATTGAAAACTACTCCATCTCACGTGATGATCGGACATGGTTTAGTTGATTTGGATCACATGATCATTTAGATGACTAGAGGGATGTCTATCTAAGTGGGAGTTCCTAAGTAATATGATTAATTGAACTTTAATTTATCATGAACCTAGTCCTGATAGTTATTTTGCATGTCTATGTTATTTTAGATCAATGGCCCGTGCTACCGTTCCTTTGAATTTTAATGTGTTCCTAGAGAAAGCTAAGTTGAAAGATGATGGCAGCAACTACACAGAGTGGGTCCGTAACTTGAGGATTATCCTCATTGCTGCAAAGAAGAATTACTTCCTGGAAGCACCACTGGGTGCCAGGCCTATTGCAGATGCTACTGATGATGTTAAGAACGTCTGGCAGAGCAAAGCTGATGACTACTCGATAGTTCAGTGTGCCATGCTTTACGACTTAGAATCGGGACTTTAAAGACGTTTTGAACGTCATGGAGCATATGAGATGTTCCAAGAGTTGAAGTTAATATTTCAAGCAAATGCCCGAGTTGAGAGTATGAAGTCTCCAACAAGTTCTATAGCTGCAAAATGGAGGAGAATAGTTCTGTCAGTGAATACATACTCAGAATGTCTGGGTACCATAACCACTAGACTCAGTTGGGAGTTAATCTTCCTGATGATAGTGTCATTGACAGAGTTCTTCAATCACTTCCACCAAGCTATAAAGGCTCGTGATGAACTATAATATGCAAGGGATTAACAAGACTATTCCCGAGCTCTTCGCGATGCTAAAAGTTGCGGAGGTAGAAATCAAGAAGGAGCATCAAGTGTTGATGGTCAACAAGACCACTAGTTTCAAGAAAAAGGGCAAATGGAAGAAGGGGAACTTCAAGAAGAACGGCAAGAAAGTTGCTGCTCAAGAGAAGAAACCCAAGTCTGGACCTAAGCCTGAAACTGTGTGCCTCTACTACAAAGAGACTGGTCACTGGAAGCGCAACTGCCCCAAGTATTTGGCGGATAAGAAGGATGGCAAAGTGAAAGGTATATTTGATATACATGTTATTGATGTGTACCTTACTAATGCTCATAGTAGCGCCTGGGTATTTGATACTGGTTCTGTTGCTCATATTTGCAACTCGAAACAGGGGCTACAGATTAAACGAAGATTGGCTAAGGACGAGGTGACGATGCACGTGGGAAATGGTTCCAAGGTCGATGTGATCGCCGTCGGCACGCTACCTCTACATCTACCATCGGAATTAGTTTTAGACCTGAATAATTGTTATTTGGTGGCAGCGTTGAGCATGAACATTATATCTGGATCTTGATAGATGCGAGACAGTTATTCATTTAAATCAGAGAATAATGGTTGTTCTATTTATATGAGTAATATCTTTTATGGTCATGCACTCTTGATGAGTGGTCTATTTTTGTTGAATCTCGATAGTGATGATACATATATTCATAATATTGAAGCCAAAAGATGCAAAGTTGATAATGATAGTGCAACTTATTTATGGCACTGCCGTTTGGGTCATATCAGTGTAAAGCGCATGAAGAAACTCCATGCCGATGGACTTTTGAAATCACTTGATTATGAATCACTTGGTGCTTGCGAACCGTGCCTCATGGGCAAGATGACTAAAACTCCGTTCTCCGAAACAATGGAACGAGCTACTGACTTATTGGAAATAATACATACTGATGTATGCGGTCCAATGAGTGTTGAGGCTCGTGGCGGGTATCGTTATTTTCTTACCTTCATAGATGATTTGAGCAGATATTGGTATATCTACTTAATGAAGCATAGGTCTGAAACATTTGAAAAGTTCAAAGAATTTTAGAGTGAAGTGGAAAATCATCGTAACAAGAAAATAAAGTTTCTACGATCTGATCGTGGAGGTGAATATTTGATTTACGAGTTTGGCCTTCATTTGAAACAACATGGGATAGTTTCACAACTAACGCCACCTGGAAAACCACAACGAAATGGTGTGTCCGAATGTCGTAACCGTACTTTATTGGATATGGTGCGACCTATGATGTCTCTTACTGATTTACCGCTATCGTTTTGGGGTTATGCTTTAGAGACGGCTGCATTCACTTTAAATAGGACACCATCAAAATCCGTTGAGACGACGCCTTATGAACTGTGGTTTGGCAAGAAACCAAAGTTGTCGTTGCTTAAAGTTTGGGGCTGTGATGCTTATGTGAAAAAGCTTCAACCTTATAAGCTCGAACCTAAATCGGAGAATTGTGTCTTCATAGGATACCCAAAGGAAACTGTTGGGTACACCTTCTATCATAGACCCGAAGGCAAAATCTTTGTTGCTAAGAATGTATCCTTTCTAGAGAAGGAGTTTCTCTCAAAAGAAGTGAGTGGGAGGAAAGTAGAACTTGATGAGGTAATTGTACCTTCTCCCTTATTGGAAAGTAGTTCATCACAGAAATCAGTTCCAGTGATTCCTACAGCAATTAGTGAGGAAGTTAATGATGATGATCATGAAACTTCAGATCAAGTTACTACCGAACCTCGTAGGTCTTCCAGAGTGAGATCCGCACCAGAGTGGTACGGTAATCCTGTTCTAAAAGTCATGTTACTAGACCATGGTGAACCTACGAACTATGAGGAAGTGATGATGAGCCTAGATTCCGTGAAATGGCTTGAGGCCATGAAATCTGAGATAGGATCCATGTATGAGAACAAATTGTGGACTTTGGTGGACTTGCCCGATGATCGGCAAGCCATAGAAAATAAATGGATCTTCAAGAAGAAGACTGACGCAGACGGTAATGTTACTTTCTACAAAGCTTGACTTGTTGCAAAAGGTTTTTGACAAGTTCAAGTAGTTGACTATGATGAGACTTTCTCACCCATGGTGATGCTTAAATATGTCCGAATCATGTTAGCAATTGCTGCATTTTATGATTATGAAATTTGGCAGATGGATGTCAAAACTGCATTCCTGAATGGATTTATGTAAGAAGAGTTGTATATGATGCAACCATAAGGTTTTGTTGATCCAAAGGGTGCTAACAAAGTGTGCAAGCTCCAGCAATCCATTTATGGACTGGTGCAAGCCTCTCGGAGTTGGAATAAACGCTTTGATAGTGTGATCAAAGCATATGGTTTTATGCAGACTTTTGGAGAAGCCTGTATTTACAAGAAAGTGAGTGGGAGCTCTATAGCATTTATAATATTATATGTAGATGACATATTGTTGATTGGAAATGATATAGAACTTCTGGATAGCATAAAGGGATACCTGAATAATAGTTTTTCCATGAAAGACCTCGGTGAAGCTACTTACATATTGGGCATCAAGATCTATAAGATAGATCAAGATGCTTAATTGGACTTTCACAAAGCACATACCTTGATAAAGTTTTGAAGAAGTTCGAAATGGATCAGTCAAAGAAAGTGTTCTTGTCTGTGTTACAAGGTGTGAAGTTGAGTCAGACTCAATGCCCGACCACTGCAGAAGATAGAGAGAAAATGAAAGTCATTCCATATGCTTTAGCCATAGGTTCTATCATGTATGCAATGCTGTGTACCAGACCTGATGTGTGCCTTGCTATAAGCATAGCAGGGAGGTACCAAAGTAATCCCGGAGTGGAGCACTGGACAACGGTCAAGAATATCCTGAAATACCTAAAAAGGACTAAGGATATGTTTCTCATTTATGGAGGTGAAAAAGAGCTCGTTATAAGCGGTTACGTCGATGCAAGCTTTGACACTAATCCGGATGACTCTAAGTCGCAAACCGAATACGTATTTTTATTGAATGGAGGAGCTGTCAGTTGGTGCCGTTCCAAGCAGAGCATCGTGGCGGGATCTACATGTGAAGTGGAGTACATTGCTGCTTCGGAAGCAGCAAATCAAGGAGTCTGGATGAAGGAGTTCATATCCGATTTAGGTGTCATACCTAGTGCATCGGGTCCAATGAAAATCTTTTGTGACAATACTGGCGCAATTGCCTTGGCCAAGGAATCCAGATTTCACAAGAGAACCAAGCACATCAAGAGACGCTTCAATTCCATCCATCATCAAGTGTCGGAGGGGGACATAGAGATTTGCAAGATACATATGGATCTGAATGTTGCAGACCCGTTGACTAAGCCTCTTCCATGAGCAAAACATGATCAACACCAAAGCTCCATGGGTGCTAGAATCATTACTATGTAATCTAGATTATTGACTCTAGTGCAAGTGGGAGACTGAAGGAAATATGCCCTAGAGGCAATAATAAAGTTATTATTTATTCCCTTATTTCATGATAAATGTTTATTATTCATGCTAGAATTGTATTAACCGGAAACTTAGTACACGTGTGAATACATAGACAAAACATTCCCTAGTATGCCTCTACTTGACTAGCTCATTAATCAAAGATGGTCATGTTTCCTAACCATATACATGTGTTGTCATTTGATGAACGGGATCACATCATTAGGGGAATGATGTGATGGACAAGACCCATCCGTTAGATTAGCATTATGATCATTTCAGTTTCATTGTTATTGCTTTCTTCATGAACTATACATGTTCCTCAGACTATGAGATTATGCAACTCCCGAATACCGAGGAACATCTTGTGTGCTATCAAATGTCACAACGTAAATGGGTGATTATAAAGATGCTCTACATGTGTCTCCGAAGGTGTTTGTTGGGTTGGCATAGATCGAGATTAGGATTTGTCACTCTGTGTTTCGGAGAGGTATCTCTGGGCCCTCTCGGTAATGCTCATCTTTATAAGCCTTGCAAGCATTGTAACTAATGAGTTAGTTGCGGTATGAAGTATTATGGAACAAGTAAAGAGACTTTCCGGTAACGAGATTGAACTAGGTATGATGATACCAACTATCGAATCTTGGGCAAGTAACATACCGATGACAAAGGGAACAATGTATGTTGTTATGCAGTTTGACCGATAAAGATCTTCGTAGAATATGTAGGAACCAATATGAACATCCAGGTTCCGCTATTGGTTATTGACCGGAGATGAGTCTCGGTCATGTCTACATAGTTCTCAAACCCATAGGGTCCGCACGCTTAACGTTCGATGACGATATGTATTATGAGTTATATGTTTTTGATGACCGAAGTTTGTTCAGAGTCCCGGATAAGATCATAGACATGACGAGGAGTCTCGAAATGGTCGAGACATAAAGATTGATATATTAGACGGCTATATTTGGACACCAAAAGTGTTCTGGGGAAGTTTCGGATAAAACCGGAGTGCCGGAGGGTTATCGGAAACCCCGGGGGAACTAATGGGCCTCGGTAGGCCTTAGTGGAGAGAGAGAGAGGGGCGGCCAGGGCAGGCCACGCACCCCCTCCCCCTTGGGTCCGAATTGGACTAGGAGGGGGGGGGGCGCGGTGCCCCCCTTTCCTTCTTCCTCTCCCTATCCTTCCTTCCCCCTCTCTCCCTCTTGGTGGAAACCTACTAGGACTTGGAGTCCTAGTAGGATTCCCCTCTTGGGGGTGCGCCTAGGAGGGCCGGCCGGCCTCCCCTTGCTCCATTATATACGGGGGCAGGGGGCATCCTAGAACACACAAGTTTCTCTCCCAACCGTGTGCGGTGCCCCCCTCCACAGTTACACACCTCGATCATACCATCGTAGTGCTTAGGTGAAGCCCTACACCGGTAGCATCATTATCACCGTCGCCACGCCGTCGTGCTGGCGGAACTCACCCTCGTCCTCAACTGGATCAAGAGTACGAGTAACATCATCGATCTGAACGTGTGCTAAACGCGGAGGTGCCGTACGTTCGGTACTTGGATTGGTTGGATCGCGAAGAAGTTCGACCGCATCAACCGCGTTATTGAAACGCTTCCGATTTCAGTCTACGAGGGTACGTGGATAAAATCTCCCCTCTTGTTGGTATGCATCACCTAGATAGATCTTGAATGATCGTAGGAATTTTTTTGAAATTACTGCGTTCCCCAACATCCAGCGCATCCGGAGGTAGCCTCACGGCAATCTGGGCTTCGCGCCTTGCCCATATCCACTTAAGGAGCTGCAGCCGATGCTCCAACGTTAGATATGTGTAGATCCTTAACCCGCGGCATGGAGGCATGGCTACTAGTGGTGGAAGACAATGAGTGGAAAGTGGCGGCAGCGGCGGACGGGAGGAAGGGGGTGTGGACGGGTAGGGTTTCAATGTCGGCGATCGGCTTAAATAGCCGGGCTAGGCACTATGCATCCCGCTGGAGCGGCGCCATGCGACGCCATCGGTCCGACGGGGGAGACGAGCTTCGGATCGGGTTTCGCAGTGTTTTCCTGTGGGGCCCAACGTCAACCAGACGTGGCGGCCCGGGCACGCCCGAGCGCCCCCATATCTACCCCATATTTGGACTGGATATGTGGGGTGCAGGTCAGCTCGGGCGTTTGAGACCTGTCTAAGGAGTCTGTCTGGGTTGCTTTTTTGTGACCGGTCAGTGATCGGGCCGTCCACCCGGGCGTTTGAGGCAGGTTTAGGTAGGACACCGGTCTTAGCATATGTGTCGAGACACCGGTATGTATCGGTCCACAGCCGGATGCGGTGTCCTGTTTACGAGTGAGTGTTGGAGAGCCCTAAAATGTGTGTGATATCATGCAAGCCTTCATTTATTTAGAACTAGACTCATTTTTCCTTGGGATGCATATGTTACGACACCATATTATGTTATCATAAACACCTCTCTCCTCATTAACCACTTGTCGCATAAGCAAACTTTGCCTTGGGTTGCGTTATGTTACTAGCTAAACGATACATCTCAAATGTATATATAATTCTTGATTGTTTCATTCTATTATATTATCATTTTTGAATATTTATAGCATTTTATATCATTTTCATAGAATAATTTGTCAACTTAGCGCCAAGTGTCAGTGTCAAAACCGGCGGATCTCGGGTAGGGGGTCCCGAACTGTGCGTCTAAGGCTAATGGTAACAGGAGGCGGGGGACACAATCTTTACCCAGGTCCGGGCCCTCTCTATGGAGGTAATACCCTACTTCCTGCTTGATTGATCTTGATGAATATGAGTATTACAAGAGTTGATCTACCATGAGATCGTAATGGCTAAACCCTAGAACTCTAGCCTATGAGGATATGATTGTTGTGGCTAAACCCTAGAAGTCTAAACCCTCCGGTTTATATAGACACCAGGGGGGGCTAGGGTTGTACAAAGTCGGTTACAGAGAAAGGAATCTACATATCCGAATCGCCAAGCTTGCCTTCCACGCAAAGGAGAGTCCCATCCGGACACGAGACGAAGTCTTCTATCTTGTATCTTCATAGTCCAACAGTCCGGCCAAAGTATATAGTCCGGCTGCCCGAGGACCCCTTAGGCCAGGACTCCCTCAGTAGCCCCTGAACCAGACTTCGATGATGATGAGTTCGACACGCAGATTGTCTTCGGCATTGCAAGGCGGGTTCCTTCTCCAAATACTTCAAAGTAAATTCCGAACATAGAAAACGTGTCCGGCTCTGCAAAACAAGTACCACACATAACCGTAGAGGGTATAATATTTCACTAGTCCAATCCGCTGACAACTTTTTGTAGCGTGAAATCACGCCACTACCCGGTCATTAATAGAACCGTTTTTTAGCCTGCCGCTCCGTATTTCAAGGTGCGATTTCACTGGCACGTCTTGTCGAAGCACAGATCATGTCCCCTTATCACGGGATTCTCATCAATATGGCATGGGTAACCCAACCGTGACATCTGCATGGTGCTTGGGGAATAGGCAGATTTTAAGGCGAGGGGGAGGAGCATGACTTTTACCGTCTTTATAAGGGGATAAGGATTCATCCTCATTCACCCACGCCCTCTCCTTCCTCTGCCCATCCATTCTTGAGCTCCAGCGCCCAATCTCTCGCCTTCTCCACCCAAAAAAGCACTCCAATCATGTCCGGATCCGGAGCTGGAGGCAAGTGGATGGCTTCCTCTGTCAAGAAGGAGGACATCAAGAAGCTTCAGGAGGCCGGGTACCTGGCCAAGGACATCGCTCATTAACTTCTAGCCAAGGGACAGATCGTCCCCACCCCGGAGCCCCAGGAGAGGGGGGTGTTTCTCACCCATTTCGTCCGCGGGTTGGGATTCCCCCTTCACCCGTTCGTCCGTGGACTGATGTTTTACTACGGGCTAGACTTCCATGACTTGGCCCCCAACTCCATCCTCAACATCTCGGCATTTATTGTCGTGTGCGAGGCCTTCCTCCGCATCCCACCTCACTTCGACCTATGCATGAAGACCTTCAATGTGAAGACAAAGGTGGTGAGCGGCCAACAAGCAGAGTGTGGAGGTGCCATGGTGGGAAAGATGCCAAATGTCACCTGGCCTTAAGGCTCCTTTGTGGAGACTGTAAAGGGGTGGCAATCGGGGTGGTTCTACATCACCGAGCCGCGCGACACCAACTGGGCGGCGGCCCCCGAATTCCGATCCGGAGTCCCAATGCGGCTCACCTCCTGGCAAGAGAAGGGCCTGGCTTGGGGCTCTTCGGACGAGCTGACAGGGCTCCAGACATTTGTCCAGAACATGATAAGCAAGAGAATCAAGCTTTTCAACGTGGTCCAAGTTATGCTCTTCCACCGGATCCTTCTGTGCCAGCGCCGGACTTGCAATTTGTGGGACTTCGAACCAGCCAAGCACCAGACGCTGCTGGAGCTCTTCGGCACGACGCACGAAAACGTCGAGAAGGTGATCTTCAAGGCCGGCGAGGTACCACCTCCCACGTCCGAGGATCGTGGGCTGATGTCTACTACACAACCTTCTTCTTGTAGACGTTGTTGGGCCTGCAAGTGCACAGGTTTGTAGGACAGTAGCAAATTTCCCTCAAGTGGATGACCTAAGGTTTATCAATACGTACGAGGCGTAGGATGAAGATGGTCTCTCTCAAACAACCCTGCAACCAAATAACAAAGAGTCTCTTGTGTCCCCAACACACCCAATACAATGGTAAATTGTATAGGTGCACTAGTTCGGCGAAGAGATGATGATACAAGTGCAATATGGATGGTAGATAAAGGTATTTGTAATCTGAAATTGTAAAAACAGCAAGGTAACTAATGATAAAAGTGAGCGTAAACGGTATTGCAATGGTAGGAAACAAGGCCTAGGGTTCATACTTTCACTAGTGCAAGTTCTCTCAACAATAATAACATAGATAGATCATATAACAAGCCCTCAACATGCAACAAAGAGTCACTCCAAAGCAACTAATAGCGGAGAACAAACGTAGATATTATGGTATGGTACGAAACCACCTCAAAGTTATTCTTTCGGATCGATCTATTAAAGAGTTCGTACTAGAATAACACCTTAAGACACAAATCAACCAAAACCCTAATGTCACCTAGATACTCCATTGTCACCTCAAGTATCCGTGGGCATGATTATACGATATGCATCACACAATCTCAGATTCATCCAACCAACACAAAGTACTTCAAAGGGTTCCCCAAAGTTTCTACCGGAGAGTCAAGAAGGTGTGCCAACCCCTATGCATAGGTTCATGGGCGGAACCCGCAAGTTGGTCATCAAAACATACATCAAGTGGCACATGATATCCCATTGTCACCACAGATAAGAACGGCAAGACATACATCAAGTGTTCTCATAAAAGACTCAATCCGATAAGATAACTTCAAAGGGGAAACTCAATTCATCACAAGAGAGTAGAGGGGGAGAAACATCATAAGATCCAACTATAATAGCAAAGCTCGGGATACATCAAGATCGTGCCATAAAGGGAACACGGGAGAGGACACGAGAGAGAGAGAGATCAAACACATAGCTACTGGTACATACCCTCAGCCCCGAGGGTGAACTACTCCCTCCTCGTCATGGAGAGCGCCGGGATGATGAAGATGGCCACCGGTGATGGGTTCCCCCTCCGGCAGGGTGCCGGAATGGGCTCCAGAGAGGTTTTGGGTGGCTACAGAGGCTTGCGGCGGCGGAACTCCCAATCTATCTTGATATTCGATGGCTTTAAGGTACGTAGGCTTCTATAGGCGAAAGAAGTCGGTCGGTGGGTGCTCGAGGGGTCCACTAGACAGGGGGGCGCGCCCAGTAGGGGGGGGGGGCACCCTCCTATCTCATGGAGTCCTCGGGGATCTTTTGACGTGAACTCCAAGTCTCCAGGATCATACTCTTCCCAAAAACAACGCTGCCGAAGGTTTCATTCCGTTTGGACTCCGTTTGATATTCCTTTTCTTCGAAATACTGAAACATGGAATAAAACAACAATATGGGTTGGGCCTCCGGTTAATAGGTTAGTCCCAAAAGTAATATAAAAGTGTATAATAAAGCCCGTAATCATGCAAAATGGATAATAAAATAGCATGAATGCTTCATAAATTATAGATACGTTGGAGACGTATCAGCATCCCCAAGCTTAATTCCTACTCGTCCTCGAGTAGGTAAATGATAAAAGAAAGAATTTATGAAGTGTGAATGCTAGAAGGTGCACAAGTTCGATCAATGATAATTTCAATCACCTTCTCTAGCATGATAATATGTCATAACAGTAGTTCATCTCATAAAACTTTTCATAATCAAGTAACAAGCAATTCACATGTTAAAGCATAGACCATAAACTTTCTTGAAAACTAGCAAACTTCATTCTTAGTCATCAAACAATTGCAATTCATCCTATTTTCAGGAAGGGTCTATGTCAGAGCTTTGATTTAGCAAACTTCACATACTCAACTATCATATAGTCTTCTACAATTGCTAACACTCACGCAATACTTGTGGTTATGAAGTTTTAATCAGACACAGAGAAAGATTGGGGCTTATAATGTTGCCTCCAAACGTATTCACCTTTGGGTGATGTCAACAATAATAGTTCATGCTAACATACATCCAATTGGATATATATATCAGGATCACCCTAACACAAAGTGCTTGCCAAAGGATAAAATGAAAAAAAGGGAAAGGTGAAGATCACCTTGACTCTTGCATAAAGTAAAAGATATAAAGTAAAAGATAGGCCCTTCACAGAGGGAAGCAGAGGTTGTCATGCGCTTTTAGGGTTGGATACACAAAATCTTAATGCGAAAGAACGTCACCTTATATTGCCCCTTGTATATGGACCTTTATTATGTAGTCCGTCGCTTTTATTGCTTCCATAACAAGTTTGTACAAAGCTTATTTTCTCCGCACTAATAAGTCATGCATATTTAGAGAGCAATTTTTATTGCTTGCACCGATGACAACTTACTTGAAGGATCTTACTCAATCCATAGGTAGGTATGGTGGACTCTCATGGCAAAACTGGGTTTAAGGATATTTGGAAGCACAAGTAGTATCTCTACTTGGTGCTAGGAACTTTTGGCTAGCATGAGGGGGAAAGGCAAGCTCAACATGTTTGAATGATCCATGACAATATACTTTAACTGAGAAAACATAACCCATTACGTTGTCTTCCTTGTCCAACATCAACTCTTTAGCACGTCATACTTAATGAGTGCTCACAATTATAAAAGATGTCTATGATAATATATTTATATGTGAAATCTCTCTTCCTTCAATATTCTTTCATGAATTGTTCAAATGACTAATACAATGCTTGCTAACCGTCAATGAATTTACAACCTCTACTTCTTAGATATGAAGTCATTACTCCCCATGGGATAAGAAAATGAGGCATATATAATTTCAGATTCATGACATTCAACTCATTCAACCATTTACTCACAGGATATAAGTGAAGCACAAGAGTAAATGAAAAACTACTCCAAAAAGATATAAGTGAAGATCAATGAGTAGCTAAATAATTATGCAACTATGTGAAGACTCTCTCTCATTAAATAATTTCAGATCTTGGTATCTTATTCAAACAGCAAGCAAACAAAATAAAATGACATTGCAAGTATAGCACAACTCATGTGAAGAAGCAAAAACTTAGGTTGAACCAATACTAACCGATGATTGTTGAAGAAAGGTGGGATGCCTACCGGGGCATCCCCTTGAGAATTCTTGAAATATTATCTTGGGGTGCCTTGGGCATCCCCAAGCTTGAGCTTTTATGTCTCTTTAATTCCTCTCATATCATGGTTTCTCTTCTTTTTATCAAAAGCTTCATTCACAACAAACTCAACAAGAACTCGTGAGATAGGTTAGTACAAATCAATGCAAAACCTTATCATTTTCTACTGTAACAAATCACTAAAATTATTATTCAACATTGCATACTAAATGCCTCTGCATATTTAATAGTCCTATCCTCAAATAGAATCATTAAACAAGCAAACATATGCAAACAATGCAACTATAACAGCAATCTGCCAAAACAGTACAGTCTGTAGAGAATGCAAGAGTATCAATACTTACCTGACTCCAAAAATTATGAACTAAAACTCCCACTGTAAAAAATTTATCAGAGCTTAATATGCAAAAAGATTCAACGTTATACCATTCTCTGGCTTTTCTAGGGCATTTTTGCAACAGCGGTAAACTTTCTGTTTTCAAACAGCAACATGTAAACTAGCAAAACAAGCATGGTAAAGGCTATCCATGACATTTTTATTGAAACTAAAGATGCAAAACCTTATTCTAAATAACATCAAGCAAAAACTAATAAAATAAAATGACGCTCCAAGCAAAACACATATCATGTGGTGAATAAAAATATAGCTCCAAGTAAAGTTACCGATGAACGAAGACGAAAGAGGGGATGCCTTCCGGGGCATCCCCAAGCTTAGGCTCTTGGTTGTCCTTGAATATTACCTTGGGGTTCCTTGGGCATCCCCAATCTTAGGATCTTGCCACTCCTTATTCCATAGTTCATCGAATCTTTACCCAAAACTTGAAAACTTCAACAACACAAAACTCAAAACAAAACTCGTAAGCTCCGTTAGTATAAGAAAATAAAACCACCACTTAGGTACTGTAATGAACTCATTATAAATTCATATTGGTGTAATATCTACTGTATTCTAACTTCTCTATGTTTCATACCCTCGGATACTACTCATAGATTCATCAAAATAAGCAAACAACACATAGAAAACAGAATCTGTCAAAAACAGAACAGTCTGTAGTAATCTGTATCAAACATATACTTATGGAACCCAAACAATTCTTAAATAAGTTGGTGTACCTGAGGAATTTGTCTATTAATCATCTGCAAAAAGAATCAACCTAAAATTACTCTCTAGTGAAAAATGGCAGCTAATCTCGTGAGCGCTAAATTTTCTGTTTTTCACAGCAAGATCACATAAACTTCACCCAAGTCTTCCCAAAGGTTCTACTTGGAACAAACACTAATTAAAACATGAAACAACATCTAACCAGAGGCTAGATGAATTATTTATTACTAAAGAGGAACAAAAATAAAGTTGGGTTGCCTCCCACCAAGCGCTATCATTTAACGCCCCTAGCTAGGCATGATGATTTCAATGATGCTCACATAAAAGATAAGAATTGAAACATAAAGAGAGCATCATGAAGAATATGACTAGCACATTTAAGTCTAACCCACTTCCTATGAATAGGGATTTTGTGAGCAAACAACTTATGGGAACAATAATCAACTAGCATAGGAAGGAAAAACAAGCATAAGCTCAAAAACTGAAGCATATAGAGAGGAAACTTGACATTATTGCAATTCCTACAAGCATATGTTCCTCCCTCATAATAATTTTCAGTAGAATCATGAATGAATTCAACAATGTAACCAGAACCTAAAGCATTCTTTTCATGATCTACAAGCATAGAAAATTTACTACTCTCCACATAAGCAAATTTCTTCTCATGAATAGTAGTGGGAGCAAACTCAACAAAATAATTATCATGTGAGGCATAATCCAATTGAAAACTAAAATCATTGAAAGGACATGTGGTGCCCCCATGTGTGGTTTTGGTAATTGATGACAATCTCTATGGACTAATGGTTGCCTTGAGTTATATTTGAAGGGTTTGCCCATAGGCTTTTCTTGGAGTCCATTTGTTGGTTTCAATGAGAGTTTGTGATGACCAAGGTGCTATTAAGGAATTATCCAAAGATTGGTCATTATGAGTGTTGAGCTTATTGCAAGCATGTCTTGAAGAAGAAGGTTGTGTGATCATTCATGTTTACCTTCAAGACATCATCCAAATGAAGAGAGTTGCAAAGATTCAAGGTTGATCAAGACTAAGTCAAGAGTGAATCAAGTTGATCAACTCACAAAGCGTAGAAGATGTACCGAGAGGGATCAAGTGATCCCATGGTATGGTAAGCATTGTCCATTGCACTTTATGTACTAACCCATGGTCAATGTGAGAGTTGTATGTGGGGTTAGGTACGTATCCATGGGCTTGCGTCAAGAGGAAGATATCATACAACCCATGGAAAGGATGACATCAAGTGGTGATCGTCATCAAGATTGCCGTGTGCAAGTTCAAGTGGAGCATCACGAAGAGATCAAGTGCTTGAATCTTGCCATCCATTCTGGTGTCAATGGACTTGTGAAGATGTGCCGAAGAGTGGCTCACCCATAGTGAACTATGGGGGAGCAATCATCTAGTCTTCATCGAGCCAACACAATCAAGAAAGGTGGTCCAACTTGAGGGAGTCAAGATCATCTTCATCTAGCTCATGTGGACCATGTGCAAGGCAAAGGTTTTTCCTTGATAGGTTTTCTATTTTACCGGTCTTGTGGTGGTAGTTGGGAGACCGAGTTATAGGATCGTTTGCCGTACTATCAAGGGGGGCTCTCAAGTTGGTAGCTTGATCGTATTGTTAGTAGAGAGCTAAAACCATTGCATCCTTGCATCATGTTTCTTGGTTCTTGTTTGGTTATCTTTGTGAGTCTTAGAGCTTATGGTCATCTTGATGACAAGCTTGAGTTCATCGAAAACGGAGTTCACATGCGTCTTCTATGATGTTTTCGATGTTGGAGGTTTTACCGGTCTTATCCGATGAAGGGTTCTCACCATTTTCTTATGGGACTTTTCTCATTTGCTTATTCTTCATATTTCTATCAATATTGTGTTAGCCCATGTCGTTAGCTTTCCAACAAACTTGGTTTCGTTGAATTCAGAGTCCGTTTGCAAAAGTTGTGGCTGTTTTGGTAAAGGCTGCAGCGGTACTACCGCGACTAGGGCGGATGTAATTTTTTACTACCGCTCCAGAGCGGTACTACCGCTGCTCCTGAGCGGTAGTACCGCTCCAGAGCAGTACTACCGTGGCTCCTAAGCGGTAGTACCGCCCCGGACCAAAATCTCGTGTTTTCTCTCTCGTTTGGCTGTTTTGGCCGTGCTAACCGGTAGTACCGATCCTCCAAGCGGTAGTACCGCTTGTGCACGACCTGAGCACATAACAGTTGGAGGTCCTATAAAAGGGGGTATTCTTCCCTAATGAACCTAATCCTTTGAGCTTGTGTTCTTCCCCCATTGTTGACCTTCTTCGAGCTTGCTAACTCTCAATCCCTCCATGGATTCTTGCTAGTTCTTGAGGGAAAAGAGAGAGGAGATCTAGATCCACGTTTCCACCAATCACTTTCTCATCTAAGTGAGGGGAACCCCTTGGATCTAGATCTTGGAGTTCTTCATGTTCTTCTTTCGTTCTTCCTCTCATTTTCCTCCCTAGCATTAGTTGCTTTGGTGGGATTTGGGAGAGAAGGACTTGGGCACTCCGTGTGCCCTTGCCATTGCATTTGGTGCATCGGTTTGAGTTCTCCACGGTGATACGTGGAAGTGAAGTTTGAGAAGCTTATTACTCTTGGGTGTTTAGGCACCCTAGAGCTTGTTCCTCTTGGGTGCCTTGGTGCCCTAGACGGTTGGTGGTGTTCGGAGCTCAATCATTGTGGTGTAAAGCTCCGGGCAAGCGTCGGGGTCTCCGATTAGGTTGTGGAGATCGCCCCGAGCAATTTGACGGGTACCGGTGACCGCCCCAAGGGTTGCCAAAGTGTACGGGTTTGGTGACCGCCCCCAAGGGTCGCCATTTGTACGGGTTCGGTGACCGCCCTCAAGGGTCCCTTAGTGGAATCACGGCATCTTGCATTGTGCGAGGGCGTGAGGAGATTACGGTGGCCCTAGTGGCTTCTTGGGGAGCATTGTGCCTCCACACCGCTCCAAACGGAGATTAGCATCCGCAAGGGTGTGAACTTCGGGATACATCGTCGTCTCCGCGTGCCTCGGTTATCTCTTACACGAGACCCTTTACTTATGCACTTTACTTTGTGATAGCCATATTGTTCTTTGTCATATATCTTGCTATCACATAGTTGCTTATCTTGCTTAGCATAAGTTGTTGGTGCACATAGGTGAGCCTAGTTGTTTTAGGTTTTGTGCTTGACAAATTAACCGCTAGGTTTATTGCGCATTTGTTCAAGCCTAAACCGTAATTATTTTAAAGCGCCTATTCACCCCCCCTCTAGGCGACATCCTCGATCTTTCAATTGGTATCAGAGCCTCGTCTCTCTTTATTAGGCTTTACCTCATAGAGAGTAAAGATGTCGACTAGAGGATTAGGATTCTCTGACACCCTTAGTTTCGATGGCACAAATTTTGATGTTTGGGTAATTCGCATGCTTAATCTCTTTAGGGTCATGGACCCAAATTTAGAGCGAATTGTAGATATGGGTTTTTCTCCTCCAAAGGATCCCCAAAGATTATCTTCAGAGGATGAGAAAAACTCTTATCTCAATGCTCAAGCTTCTAATGTGCTTTTTGATGGTTTGAGCAATGTAGTTATATTTGAACTCATGCCATTCCGGGATGCTCATGAGTTATGGACAAAGCTTCAAGATAAATATGGTGTGTCCAATATTTGTGGGGATGATTGTTCTCCCTCCACCTCTGGTCGTATAGTCTTCTCAAATTCTTCTACTTCACCTACATGTGGTTTGCCACAAGGAAATGATATGGTGAGTAGTGTTGGTCATTGCAATCATGATAGTATGCTTATTGTGGATGATCCTTCATCACTATATTATTGCAATGCTCCTTCTTTGGGCTTTAACACTTCGAGCACTCCAAATGTTTCACATGCTTGTGTTGATAGTCCTTGCATATCATGTAGAAATTGCTTGACTAAATCGCATGATGATATTCTTGCTACGTCTTGTTACCATGATAAAAATGCATCTATTTCCTCGAATTATTGTGCTAACAATGTAGAGGAAACCGGACACTCCATGGAACAAGATGTGGTGTTTAATGGTGCCTCAAGGGATCCTACATCATCATCTATTGCTTTTTGCCTTATGGCTAAGGTATCAAAGGTATCTCCTACTTTGTACCCCAATATGTCTCTTGATGATGATGTTGATGCTAATGATGATGAGGATAATGATGATGAGAATGATAATGTTGCCTCCTTAAAAACTAAGGGGGAGATGATTTTTAAAGCTCTTCATAAAAATAAAATTGCTCGTTCCAACTTCATGGAAATTATGTCCATTGCCATTGAGGGCAAGAAAAATATTGAGGAGTTGGAATCTCATCTCGAGGAGCATGAGGTCACCATTGAGAAAATGGAAGCTCATGGGCGTGATTACGCAAATGAGATCGCGGAGCTAACTCAAGCTCTTGAACATGAACAAACCACCAAGGAATCTCTTGAGGAGACTTTTGCTCTAGAATTGTCTAGAGTGAAGGAATCTACTGATAGAGCTCTTGAGGTGGTCAATGTTTTTGAAACTAAAAATGCTAAGCTTGAAGTTGCTCATGCTAGACTCCTTGAGGATTTTGAGCACCTCGAAAATGGCTCAAGGGTCATCAAGGGTGAGCTCATCAAACTCACCGAGTCTCATGCTCAACTTGAAACTTCTTATTTAAAAGAGCTTGCCAAGTTGCCTTCTCCTCTTGTTGTTAATTATGATGCTTGTGCTACTAATTCTATTACTTGTGAAGCATCCATTTTGAAGGAGAATGTTGAGCTACGGCCTCAACTTGAGGTGCTATCTTGCAATTATGGGAAATTGGAAGAAAGTCATGAAAAGCTCTCAAGCTCTCATGATGATCTTCTAGTATCCCATAGTGTGCTAAAGATAGCTCATGAGGCCATGATTGCTAAGGTAACATCTAGTGAGCCTCATGTGGATACTAGCACTACTTCTAGTCAAAATAGTATATTGCCATGTGCTAGTACTTGTAATTCATCTACTCACAATGTTGGTACATCTTGTGATGAATTGCTTTCCTTGCCTTGTTGCTCTAACGATGAAGCTTATACTTCCTCTAGTACTTGTGTTGAGACTAACCATGTAGAGGAAATCAAAGAGCTCAAGGCCCAAGTCACTTCTTTGAAGAAAGACTTGGAAAAGTGTCATGAAGGGAAGGCCACACTCAACAATATCTTGAGTGTGCAAAAATCCCCCAATGACAAAGGTGGACTTGGATTCAACTCCAACAAGAAGAAGAAGTCCAAGTTGAACAAGAAGAAGGGCCAAGAACAAGTCAAGAATTCGGCCAAGATTGTTTGCTTCAAGTGCAAAGTCGAAGGGCATCATGTTAGATCTTGACCATTGAAGAAGAAGTCCATTAGTGTCAAGCAACAAGGGAAGAGGGCACAAGTTCAATCTCATGCTCAACATCAAGTTGAAGAAAGGCCTCTTCCCAAGAAGACTCAAGTTAATGCTTCTCAAATTGAGAAATCAAGTGAGAAGAAAGTGAAGAGTAGACATTGCTACTTATGCCGTGAGAAAGGTCACGTCGCTTCTTCACGCACTAGTGGTAACTTATCCAACCCAATTATTATTGATGATATCTATTCTCTTGGTAAGGATAAGGTTGGCAATGTGTTTGCCAAGTTTGTTGGTACTCAAAGTGGTGTCAAGCAAAGAACCATTTGGGTAGCCAAACCTATTGTGACTAACCTCTTAGGACCCAACTTGGTTGGGGACCAACAAGCCCAAACTTGATCAATAGGTGTTGTTGGAGGTCATTGGAGACTTGGCTACATTATGAAGAATTAAGGGGACTTCATCTTTCTTGTTGTCTCAAGCCAAGTCAATTGGGTTGTCAAGTTTCTATCTTATATCCAATGTGCCTCCTTGCGGTAACTTGTACTTAAATTGTTTACATTGAAAGTTACTTGCCCCTTTGCATGTTTTGGTTTTGTTCCTTGCATGTGTTTGTATATGATGTGTCTCCAAATTGCCTTTGTGTATGTTGGTTTGCACATCATGTACTTGTGTGTCGTTCGTTGAGCCTTAGTGCATCTTGTTTATTTCTTAGTTGGCTCTCGTGAGAGATTAATGGAATATCCATTATGGGGGAGTGGTGTGCTTTGTGCACCTCACAATCCTATAAATGTGTGCACATGAGTAATACCATCTAGTATTGATATTTCAAGATTATCTAGTCGCTAGGTGGTATATCTCTCATGAGAAATTCAAATTCTAAAAATTCCATTGATTATCTCGTGTTGGATCCTCTTATTGCCTCTTGTTAAGTTTTCTTCATTGGTATCACATTATGGGGGAGTAATATGCTATGTGCATATTACAAGCCTAGAAAATGTGTACATTTGAGATATTGTCACCTATAATTGATATTGTAAATTATCTTGTTCCTAGGTGGCATGTTAGCTCTACAAGTTGCAATTTGCTTTTTGTTTGGAGTGAAGATGATGTCGGATATCCTTCCTATCTACCACCGGGAATTATTTCCAAATACTTCTTGTCTTTTGACAATTGGTAATCACTTATATGTGGTAGAATTTAATTGATCATCTTTACATTGGCTTTTGTTTTTATTTGCCTTTTCTCTTGCCAAGGTTTGTGTCAACTCCCGTTGTCTTCCATACCACTTGTGGATCTTGTTAATTTCTTGTTCTTGTCTAGTGTTTTCTAGATATAGTGAAAGTGGTGATCCCACCTTGTGCATTTTGTATTCAAAAGGAAATTCTTTATAATGCACAAATCGTGGGGGAGCTATCCTATTTTCTTTAGAACACTCTTCTTGTGATCCTTATCAAGTGTGTGTTGGTGGAAGGCAAGCTGTTTTCTTTTGGTACCTTGTGCCATCATGAAACTTTGTTGGGAGCTTGGTTTGTTTGGAACCATCCTCTCTTTGGGAGTTTGACATCTTTAATTTAGTGTGTATCAATGGATATCTCATTCCTTGATGTATCTTTAATGATATCTTCCAAGTGATGATTTCTCCATTTGGTATCCTTTTCACTTGGCATTTCTTTGTCTTTTGGTATCGGTTCTTGAAAGTTTTGAGCATGCATATTTACTTCATGTATTCTATTTGGCATGCTTTCTTTCATTGACTCAATATATAGGGGAAACTCCACCTAGTCTCAATTTGGATGAGATGTGCATGAAATTCATTTTCATATCTATATGCACATATTTATGTGGAGTTTGTCCTATATATTGGTGTTTCTAACTATTTGGTCCCGATGAGTTTGGGTACCGTTTAGTTTGTGTTGTTCTTCTAGGAACATTTGGAGATGCATTGGATGCTCGGCTCACTCACAAGGAAGGTGTTGTCACCATGTGCATATTGGAGTCAAGCAAGGATGATCAATGAACTACTATCTACCTTCAATTGGTATCTACTACATCCTTCCAATGATATCTCGGTAACAAGTATCTATTCATGCTTTCTCCTCTTGCATTCAACCTTGTGTAGGTTGCATCTTGGCATGATATTAATTTCATATCTTGTGATACTTGTTTCCTTTCTCAAAGCATCCCAACAATGATCTCTTGTTGCTAGTTGTGATGCCTTTGATGGATGTGTGTTTGGACTTCATTTATATACAATAAGACTATATCTAGCCAAGTGCTATGCTTTCAAGCAAATATCTTATTGGTATATTTATGACTTCCTTGTGGATATCTTGTTCCTTCGTGTTGTAACTATTTCAGGTGTACATCCTTCTTTGTAGATATATATATCATCATGATTTCGTCTACATAGAACCTTACACACTTGAGAGAAATTACATCTCTAGTTGATATCTTTTCTTTCACGTCCACCTTGTCTTTCTTATGTTATTTCTGTGGTGGCTCCGTGAAAGCTTTTGCCTTGAGTGCGTGTCCTCTATCGTTGCACCTTGTTGCACTCTTGTGTGGTGAAGATTATTTTCCTCTTGCTTATCTTTATGAGATTTTTGCCATCTTAATTGGTATCCCTCGTCTTGATGAGCCTCCCCTCGTCTATCTTCACCACGGGTTGTCACAAGCATAGGTTCTCTTTTGCTTATTAGTAAGCTTGTGAACCCATTTGCCAGTTGTGTGTGGGAATGATAGGCCTTGCACCGTGTGCCTCATTCTTTCAAGACTATGTTGATGCTTAATGCTCATCCTAAGCTTAGTCTTCTCAAGTGCTTCGCCATGACTCACACACATCATTTTGGTTGAGCCTATTCTTAAGTTGCCTCTTTTACATGTTGCTCAACCATGTGCTTGTTGAAAGCGCTAGGCTTTGTTTCCTATATGCTCACTTGCACTGGATGTGAGTTTCTATTGATTTTGGGGGAGCTGTGATCCTATTTTGTGCACTTTGTATTCAAATACAAAAATTCTTATGTGTGCACAAATCATGGGGAGCTTCTCTAGTTTCTTTAGAACACTCCTTTGGGCTTTTCATAATATCTTTATTCTTGTGGCATGTAGGATCATTGGTCTAGTTGGTTCAATTGATATCCGTTGATTGCTTGCTCCAATTGGTATCTTCTGATTGCTTGTGTCTCTCTTTGTTATGTCTTTGTGGCATATCTTTCTGTTGCAATCTTTTGGCATCAATATAGTTTGTCTTCCTCCAAGTATTGGCAGTTGGATATGTGTATTGCATTCCACTCTCTTATTGAGAAATACACAATTTATGGAGGACCACAATTTATATTGGCCTTCTAAGCTTTTCGCTCATTTTGGCAATCGATGCCAATGGGGGAGAAGTTTTAGAGAGTTTTGTGGAGTAGCTTTGGATTTTGTTTCCTTAGCATTTGCATCTCATACGCATGCATTATTGGTTGGTGCATTGAATGGTGATGCATAATTCCTTGTATAAACTCTCTTGAAAGTGATTGTCATCAATTACCAAAATGGGGGAGATTGAAAGGACATGTGGTGCCCCCATGTGTGGTTTTGGTAATTGATGACAATCTCTATGGACTAATGGTTGCCTTGAGTTATATTTGAAGGGTTTGCCCATAGGCTTTTCTTGGAGTCCATTTGTTGGTTTCAATGAGAGTTTGTGATGACCAAGGTGCTATTAAGGAATTATCCAAAGATTGGTCATTATGAGTGTTGAGCTTATTGCAAGCATGTCTTGAAGAATAAGTTTGTGTGATCATTCATGTTTACCTTCAAGACATCATCCAAATGAAGAGAGTTGCAAAGATTCAAGGTTGATCAAGACTAAGTCAAGAGTGAATCAAGTTGATCAACTCACAAAGCGTAGAAGATGTACCGAGAGGGATCAAGTGATCCCATGGTATGGTAAGCATTGTCCATTGCACTTTATGTACTAACCCATGGTCAATGTGAGAGTTGTATGTGGGGTTAGGTACGTATCCATGGGCTTGCGTCAAGAGGAAGATATCATACAACCCATGGAAAGGATGACATCAAGTGGTGATCGTCATCAAGATTGCCATGTGCAAGTTTAAGTGGAGCATCACGAAGAGATCAAGTGCTTGAATCTTGCCATCCATTGTGGTGTCAATGGACTTGTGAAGATGTGCCGAAGAGTGGCTCACCCATAGTGAACTATGGGGGAGCAATCATCTAGTCTTCATCGAGCCAACGCAATCAAGAAAGGTGGTCCAACTTGAGGGAGTCAAGATCGTCTTCATCTAGCTCAGGTGGACCATGTGCAAGGCAAAGGTTTTCCCTTGATAGGTTTTCTATTTTACCGGTCTTGTGGTGGTAGTTGGGAGACCGAGTTATAGGATCGTTTGCCGTACTATCAAGGGGGGCTCTCAAGTTGGTAGCTTGATCGTATCGTTAGTAGAGAGCTAAAACCATTGCATCCTTGCATCATGTTTCTTGGTTCTTGTTTGGTTGTCTTTGTGAGTCTTAGAGATTATGGTCATCTTGATGACAAGCTTGAGTTCATCGAAAACGGAGTTCACATGCGTCTTCTATGATGTTTCCGGTGTTGGAGGTTTTACGGGTCTTATCCGATGAAGGGTTCTCACCATTTTCTTATGGGACTTTTCTCATTTGCTTATTCTTGATATTTCTATCAATATTGTGTTAGACCATGTCGTTAGCTTTCCAACAAACTTGGTTTCGTTGAATTCGGAGTCCGTTTGCAAAAGTTGTGGCTGTTTTGGTAAAGGCTGCAGCGGTACTACCGCGACTAGAGCGGATGTAATTTTTTACTACCGCTCCAGAGCGGTACTACCGCTGCTCCTGAGCGGTAGCACCGCTCCAGAGCAGTACTACCGTGGCTCCTAAGCGGTAGTACCGCCCCGGACCAAAATCTCGTGTTTTCTCTCTCGTTTGGGCTGTTTTGACCGTGCTAACCGGTAGTACCGCTCCTCCAAGCGGTAGTACCGCTTGTGCACGACCTGAGCACATAACAGTTGGATTCGGGAGGTCCTATAAAAGGGGGTCTTCTTCCCCGATGAACCTAATCCTTTGAGCTTGTGTTGTTCCCCCATTGTTGACCTTCTTCGAGCTTGCTAACTCTCAATCCCTCCATGGATTCTTGCTAGTTCTTGAGGGAAAAGAGAGAGGAGATCTAGATCCACGTTTCCACCTATCACTTTCTCCTCTAAGTGAGGGGAACCCCTTGGATCTAGATCTTGGAGTTCTTCGTGTTCTTCTTTCGTTCTTCCTCTCATTTTCCTCCCTAGCATTAGTTGCTTTGGTGGGATTTGGGAGAGAAGGACTTGGGCACTCCGTGTGCCCTTGCCATTGCATTTGGTGCATCAGTTTGAGTTCTCCACGGTGATACATGGAAGTGAAGTTTGAGAAGCTTATTACTCTTGGGTGTTTGGGCACCCTAGAGCTTGTTCCTCTTGGGTGCCTTGGTGCCCTAGACGGTTGGTGGTGTTCGGAGCTCAATCATTGTGGTGTAAAGCTCCGGGCAAGCGTCGGGGTCTCCAATTAGGTTGTGGAGATCGCCCCGAGCAATTTGACGGGTACCGGTGACCGCCCCCAAGGGTTGCCAAAGTGTACGGGTTCGGTGACCACCCCCAAGGGTCGCCATTTGTACGGGTTCGGTGACTACCCTCAAGGGTCCCTTAGTGGAATCACGACATCTTGCATTGTGCGAGGGCGTGAGGAGATTACTGTGGCCCTAGTGGCTTCTTGGGGAGCATTGTGCCGCCACACCGCTCCAAATGGAGATTAGCATCCGCAAGGGTGTGAACTTCGGGATACATCGTCGTCTCCGCGTGCCTCGGTTATCTCTTACACGAGCCCCTTTACTTATGCACTTTACTTTGTGATAGCCATATTGTTCTTTGTCATATATCTTGCTATCACATAGTTGCTTATCTTGCTTAGCATAAGTTGTTGGTGCACATAGGTGAGCCTAGTTGTTGTAGGTTTTGTTCTTGACAAATTAACCGCTAGGTTTATTCCGCATTTGTTCAAGCCTAAACCGTAATTATTTTAAAGCGCCTATTCACCCCCCCTCTAGGCGACATCCTCGATCTTTCAATCATGATGACAAGTTTCATGGTTATCATTATTCCTAATAGCATACAAGTCATCACAATAATCATCATAGATAGCAACTTTGTTCTCATAATCAATTGGAACCTCTTCCGAAATAGTGGAATCATCACTAAATAAAGTTGACACTCTTCCAAATCCACTTTCATGTTCATCAAAATAAGATTCAACATCCTCCAAAATAGTGGGATCACTACTTCCTAAAGTTGACACTCTTCCAAACCCACTTTGATCAATATAATCATCATAAATAGGAGGCATGCTTTCATCATAATAAATATTCTCATCAAAACTTGGGGGACAAAATATATCATATTCATCAAACATAGCTTCCCCAAGCTTGTGGCTTTGCATATCATTAGCATCATGGATATTCAAGGAATTCATAATAATAACATTGCAATCATGCTCATCATACAAAGATATAGTACCAAACATTCTAATGCATTCTTCTTATAGCACTTGAGCACAATTTTCCCTTCCATCATTCTCACAAAAGATATTAAAAAGACGAAGCGTATGAGACAAACTTAACTCCATTTTTTTGTAGTTTTATTTTATAAACTAAACTAGTGATAAAACAAGAAACAAAAAGATTCGATTGCAAGATCTAAAGATATACCTTCAAGCAGTCACCTCCCCGGCAATGGCGCTAGAAAAGAGCTTGATGTCTACTACACAACCTTCTTCTTGTAGACGTTGTTGGGCCTGCAAGTGCGCATGTTTGTAGGACAGTAGCAAATTTCCCTCAAGTGGATACCCTAAGGTTTATCAATCCGTACGAGGCATAGGATGAAGATGGTCTCTTTCAAACAACCCTGCAACCAAATAACAAAGAGTCTCTTGTGTCCCCAACACACCCAATACAATGGTAAATTGTATAGGTGCACTAGTTCGGCGAAGAGATGATGATACAAGTGCAATATGGATGGTAGATAAAGGTATTTGTAATCTGAAATTGTAAAAACAGCAAGGTAACTAATGATAAAAGTGAGCGTAAACGGTATTGCAATGGTAGGAAACAAGGCCTAGGGTTCATACTTTCACTAGTGCAAGTTTTCTCAACAATAATAACATAGATAGATCATATAACAAGCCCTCAACATGCAACAAAGAGTCACTCCAAAGCTACTAATAGCAGAGAACAAACGTAGAGATTATGGTAGGGTACGAAACCACCTCAAAGTTATTCTTTCGGATCGATCTATTAAAGAGTTCGTACTAGAATAACACCTTAAGACACAAATCAACCAAAACCCTAATGTCACCTAGATACTCCATTGTCACCTCAAGTATCCGTGGGCATGATTATACGATATGCATCACACAATCTCAGAATCATCCAACCAACACAAAGTACTAAGAGTGCCCCAAAGTTTCTACCGGAGAGTCAAGAACGTGTGCCAACCCCTATGCATAGGTTCATGGGCGGAACCTGCAAGTTGGTCACCAAAACATACATCAAGTGGCACATGATATCCCATTGTCACCACAGATAAGCACGTCAAGACATACATCAAGTGTTCTCATAAAAGACTCAATCCAATAAGATAACTTCAAAGGGGAAACTCAATCCATCACAAGAGAGTAGAGGGGGAGAAACATCATAAGATCCAACTATAATAGCAAAGCTCGGGATACATCAAGATCGTGCCATAGAGGGAACATGAGAGAGGACACGAGAGAGAGAGAGAGAGAGAGAGAGATCAAACACATAGCTACTGGTACATACCCTCATCCCCGAGGGTGAACTACTCCCTCCTCGTCATGGAGACCACCGGGATGATGAAGATGGCCACGGGTGATGGGTTCCCCCTCCGGCAGGGTGCCGAAACGGGCTCCTGAGAGGTTTTTGGTGGCTACAGAGGCTTGCGGCGGCGGAACTCCCGATCTATCTTGATATTCGATGGTTTTAGGGTACGTAGGCTTATATAGGTGAAAGAAGTCGGTCGGGGGGTGCTCGATGGGTCCACGAGACAGTGGGGCGCGCCCAGTAGGGGGCGGGGCACCCTCCTATCTCGTGGAGTCCTCGGGGATCTTCTGACATGAACTCCAAGTCTCCAGGATCATATTCTTCCCAAAAATAACACTGCCGAAGGTTTCATTCCGTTTGGACTCTGTTTGATACTCCTTTTCTTCGAAATACTGAAACATGCAATAAAACAGCAATATGGGCTGGGCCTCTGGTTAATAGGTTAGTCCCAAAAGTAATATAAAAGTGTATAATAAAGTCCGTAATCATGCAAAATGGATAATAAAATAGCATGAATGCTTCATAAATTATAGATACGTTGGAGACGTATCATGGGCTTAGCTCAAAACGTTGGGCTAATCCGGTAAGTTCTTTCATGTTTTCAAGGTATATCCTTTACTGGCATATCTGATGGAGGAATCTAAGCCTCCCTACCAATTTTTCAGGCTTGGATAGAGATAGCGGAGCAGATTAACTGTCCGGCTCCGCTGCCCGAAGATCTAGAAACGCCTCTTCTGACGAAGATGTTGTTTCTGGCGCCTTATGAGGTGCTAGAGAAGAAGGCCAAAAAGAAGGCCCCGGGGACCAGAAGTGGTCCCCGTCGCAAGGGCACTTCGGACGTGACGTCCGAAGACTCCGAGACGCACTCCTCTACCGAAGACGATGAAGAAGAGGAGGAGGAAGAAGAAATCCACCCCCTGCTGGGGGGAGAAAGAAGAGGAAGGCCTCCACACATGGGGAGGCCGAGGCGTCCATGAAGGGGAAAACTTCCCTTCCGGACAACTCCGCAGTGGACACCAACAACGGCGGGGAGTGGGAGCCCAGGGTCAAGCCCCTAGCCAACTCGTAAGTGTCTGGACACAGTAATATATCCGGCATTTTTTACTTTATTGTTTTTAATGTGCTGGATCATGCACTTGCAGCCCGGCCCAGTCCAACATCGCGCTATCCTCCTCTTCGGAGGGATCGCTGGACCCGTCGACGATGAACAGTGAGTCCCTTCCAACGTCCTCCTCCCCCAAGGCTGCGGACAACACCGAGGTGTTGTCTCGAAGAATCCCAGGCCAGGGAGAGGCTCCGGAGGCCATCTCGGTAGTGCCGGAGGGTAAAACCCCGGTTGCCGAACACATGGGGGGACAGGCCCATATGGACACCGACGGTGGGGGCCGTAACCAATTCGGCCCCCAGCCGAATACCACTCTGGAGACCCAAGTGGCTCTATATTCAGGCAGGCCGCCTCTTTCGAACGAAGTGTTGGAGATATGCCCTAGAGGCAATCATGTATGATGATATTTCCTATGTGTTTATGAATAAAGATAGTCCTTGGATATTATCAATGATGTGTATCAGCAAGTACGTGACTTGTTTGTGGGACTATGCATTGTATGATGACTGTCCTAAAAGGTCCCTAGTCGAAAGGGCTGTGTGGACGTGCAGCCGATTAGACTAGCATATGACACGGTCGATGGCTTGGTCTCACTAGCCATGGAGCATTGGATGCTAACCGGATAATATGGACTTGGAAAGGTCTAGTCGGATTCGACATAGTCAGATCCGAGTCGAGATAAGGTCCGAGTCGGACAGACCCAACTATGAGACGCAGCGATATGTCATCTGTGAGTCTCTAGTACAACATATGTTCTATGTCCTAAGACCTGAGCTGACACATGTACTCGGGATGGTGACAGACTTGCTTTGGGCCGACCAAACGCTACTCCGTGACTGGGTAGTTACAAAGGTAGGTTTCGGGTATGTCCAGTCCCATGCTGCGAGACATGGTCGAGCAAGATGGGATTTGCCCCTCCGATAAGGAGAGATATACTCTGGGCCCCTCGTGTGATCCGACCAGGATAAGCATGGCCATGCGACAAGGATTATAAGATAATCCGGGTAGTGGTCGGGATCACTGGAACGAGAAAGAGGTCGGGCTAGCACAAGGATGACAGTCTCGCCTTGAGCCCGACAACATATATCGTGCGGCAAAAGGAACATAAGTGTGACACGTTGTACAGGTTCACCTAACCAGCTTCATAGTCTACTTGGTGGTCGGCACGCCTTGCTAGAGGCTGCTACCAACCGTGCAGGTCGGAGGTGATCCGAATTGCGACCAAGCTGACTTGAACCTAAGGGGTCGCGCGCTTAAGGGAAGGAACCTACGAGGTCAGTTCGTAGGACACTGGTCGGATGTGATCCGAACTGGACTAGGAACATGACCGAGTAGACTCTGGGCTTTAGGGTCCGTGCGAGGCCCAAGTGTTGAGCCCGTGACGGACGCCTATATAAAGTGGAGGTGCGGCACACCCACGCAGTTGATCGCTTTGGCATTGCGACTAGGGTTTGCATGTGTTGCGAATAGCCACCTCCACTCGCCGCCGACTGTGTGATCGGACCTAGCAGTCCGCCGCACGGTGTTCCTCCTACACGCGCGGATACCGTTAGAGGCCATGCACTTGCACCGCTCCGGTGAACTTGTACGTGGGATCGGATGACCGACTGTTCGAGGGAGATCGGACAAGGAGGAGACGATCCACGTGGAAGCGCTGCCTCAACTCTACTTCTGCTGCACGACACTGCGCGTCTAGTGGTAACAAACTGTGATCCATCTCCCGTAGCATGTTCTTGGTTGTTCTACGTGTAGGAAATTTTAATTTGCAGTCGACGCACCCTACCATAGAACCCAACACGACCAACTCCATCGGTGACCTCTATCCATCCAAAGGCACCAGATAGATTACTAGAAGCGCTGCAAGGCGCTTCCATTATGGAAGAACACCGTACTCTTATGAGTATGGTGATTGAGAAGGTCCAGTCCGCCAAAAGAGGACTAACCGAAGCCTGCACTAGCCTTCTAACAGGCTTTGAGGTAAGTAATTGTAAAAGAATTTCACAGTATAGACAGTAGCCCCTGATGCTCCGTTCGGTGTTCGGAAAGAAAAGCCAAATAGAGGATCAAAATAATTTTGTAGGAGTATAACACAATATGTCTATGTGAATAAGCAGGCGTCGCTGCTAGCTGCGACTGCTCACACTTCGGAAGTCTCCGAACTGAAGCAGAATCTGGAGCGGGCCGAGGAGGAGCTCGGCCAGGTGAAGAAGCAGCTGGAGGAAAGCAAAGGTATGTATTTAACCTGCGCGTGTATTTAGGAAGGATGAATGGCTCGTGCTGACTAAAGTGTCATGAACTTTATTAGGGGCAACGACCGAAGTAGCGGCCCTCAAGAAAGCATTGGCCGAGGCCGAGGACAAAGCGGCCAAGAACGCGCCGCACGCCAGAAGCAGGAGGCTCGGGTCAGCGAGGTCCAGCAAGAGCTCCGGGACATCATCAAGAAGTATGAGTCCTTGGAGCATGATTCTAAGACTCAAGAGTCCGAACTTGCCAAGGCCCACCAAAGCGCACAAGATGCCCGAGCTGAAGCCTAGAGCGCCCTCTAGGAAATCCAGGCGGCCAAGAAGATCGCGGCGGGTAAGGCTTTCATTATGCAAAGCAAGTATGTGAAGGAGACATTCCTTTTACTTACCCGAATTTGGAGCTCTCCAGGGGCGTTCACGGATCTGCCGCGCAGCATATCAGATGCTGCCGAGTTTTATCGAGCCGAAGAAGGAAGCTCTACAAAGAAGCTATTCTGGTCGCAATACCTTGGACCAGAACATCCGGTACCCTTTAGCGACCAGCTGAAACAACTGGTTGAGCTGCACAAGGCGGCCAAACTAGCCATGAAGGACGTAATAGTCCGGTTATGGCCTGCCAAGCCCATGCCCAGCAGCTACTTTGGACTCGTGAAGTGGCTTGTGAGTGCCTGCCCACGGCTTGAAGTTATAAAGCGGTCGGTCTACATTGAAGGTGCACGGATGGCCTTTGCCCGCGCCAAGGTGCACTGGGCAAAGATGGATGCCAAGAAGCTGATGACCGAGGGGCCACCTGAGGGCAAGGAGCACCCCTGACCCGAGATGTATTTTGACTGTGTCCTGGAGGGATCCCGCCTTGCGGCGGAGCAATGTGCCAAGGATATCATATTCCCATGAAAACATTCATGTCATCCTGTCCTGTAATATGAAACAAGATCTTTATGTAATATAATGCTTATTTGTTTTAAAATTTTACCTCCTACGCGGCCGTTTATGAAATCTGAGAGTTGGCCAGTCGTCGGCTTCTACCCCCACGTAGATAGTACGGGGGTGTTCGGAATAAATATGAACACTCTTTACTCCAAATTTTGGTCCTTAAAGGAGGTGTTTAACGCAACGAACAAGGCAATCGGATTGTCGGTGTGAAAACCAGCGGATCTTGGGTAGGGGGTCCCGAACTGTGCGTCTAGGCGGATGGTAACAGGAGACAAGGGACACGATGTTTTTACCCAGGTTCGGGCCCTCTCGGTGGAGGTAAAACCCTACTCCTTCTTGATTAGTATTGATGATATGGGTAGTACAAGAGTGGATCTACCACGAGATCAGAGAGGCTAAACCCTAGAAGCTAGCCTATGGAATGATTGTTTTTCTTCCTACGGACTAAAACTCTCCGGTTTATATAGACACCGGAGAGGGCTAGGGTTACACAGAGTCGGTTACAATGGGAGGAGATCTTCATATCGTATCGCCAAGCTTGCCTTCCACGCCAAGGAAAGTCCCATCTGGACACGGGACAGAGTCTTCAATCTTGTATCTTCATAGTCCGGGAGTCCGGCCAAAGGTCATAGTCCGGCCATCCAGACACCCCCTTATCCAGGACTCCCTCAGTAGCCCCTGAACCAGGCTTCAATGACGACGAGTCCGGCGCGCAAATTGTCTTCGACATTGCAAGGTGGGTTCCTCCTCTGAATACTTCATAGAAGATGTTGAACACAAGGATAGTGTCCGGCTCTACAAAAATAAGTTCCACATCCCATCGTAGAGAGAATAATATCTGCACAAATCTAATCTGCTGACGCATTCCGCAGCGTGATGTCATGCCACGGCCAAGCCTTCATTCGAGTCGTTTTACTGTTCCACCTCAGCGCGTTTAGCGAGGCGGTTTCCTTGGCACGTCTTGTCAAAGCAGAGATCGTGTCCCCTTATTCCGAAATTCTCATCAATACAGGCGTGGGTAACCCAACCGCGCCTTTTGGTATGATTCTCTAATTGAAAGCGAGTCCCAAACGGTTACGGGGAGGGCTCTTGGTATTCAACTCCTTTATAAAGAGACCAAGGCTCGACTCCTTTATTTTTCAATCCAATCGAATCCGCCCCTCGCCTCGAGTTCCAACACTCAAAGCTCTAATTTTAGGCACTTCGGACCTTCGACGATGTTCGGCTCCGACCTTCAAGGCCGATGGGTGCCTTCCTCCATTACGGAAGAAGATATGCGAAAGCTGAGAGATGCCAGGTATCTAACCGGTGAAATCTCGCATAGGCTGCCTGCTCAAGGGCAGGCCATTCCCTCTCCCCAGCCCGGCGAGAGCGTGGTGTCCACATCTCACTTCCTTCGGGGGCTAGGCTTCCCGATTGATCCCTTCGTGAGGGGGCTGATGTTCTATTACGGGCTGGAATTTCACGACTTAGCTCCGGAGTCCATCCTCCAAATTTCATCATTCATCGTCGTGTGTGAGGCCTTCCTCCATATCACTCCTCACTTCGGATTGTGGCTTAGAACCTTCAAGGTGGAGCCGAAGATGATAAAAGCGCAGCACGCTGAGTGCGGAGGAGCTATTATAAACAAGATAGCCAGCGCTCCCTGGCCCGAGGGCACTTTCCAAGAGGAGTTCGGCTTATGGCAACGGGACTGGTTTTACGTCACAGCCCCCAGGGGCACCACATGGGTGGCGCCACCTGCTTTCCGCTCGGGTCCCCCACCACGGCGAGCATCATGGGTCAATGAAGGGCTTATCTGGGGGCCGTCCAAAGACGTGCCCCTACTGCAGGACCGCATTTGGGATCTCCTAGAAAGAGATATTAACTTGATCGTAGTGGCGCAAGTTATGCTGATTCGCCGCACGCTGCCCTGCAAACGTCGCCCTCTCCGGCTGTGGGAATTTAATCCGGAGGGACCATGAGTCCTCCAACATTTTATGGGCGCGACACCCGTGGAGATGTACAAATTGTTCTTCGGATCACAATCAAGGTGTCCGGATTTGTCCGAGGATGCAGGTCTGAGCTGCAATCACCCAGATGCTAAGGTATGTAGCCCCGTATTTGGACACACCATCCGTATTTTCATCATAAAGTTACCCTTTAACAGAGCTATCCCTTGAACAGGAGTGGATAGCGAAGGCAAAGCTTATCAGGTGCCCAGCCCCCCTGCCTGAGACCGCGCCGGATCCCGTGTTAACCAGGATGCTGGAGATTATGCTTTCGGCAGAGGGCGAAGAGGGGAACCAAGGAGCTACCGCCTCCATGGAGGAGACCGTCAGGAAGGGAGGAATCGAGACTTCCCCCAACCTGGGAAAGAAAAGGAGTGCCGCTGAAGACCCAGAGGGGATGACCTCGAAACAGGGGAAGAAATCTTCGTCAGAGGATCCGGCGCCGGAGACTGCCCCGGCCGCATTGCGCCCTCAAGAGGATCAGCTTTCCTCCGAGCCGTAAGTAAAGAGAGGGGTTCAAAAAATGAGTGGCATTCCTGTTTTATTTCTGAGGAAGATAACCAAAATATTACCTTGCAGTTCGGATCTCAACCCTTCTCAGCAGAGCTCGTCTTCAGGGGATCTTCATCTGGAGATGATGGAGAGCGAAACGCCTCCCCTAGCTGCACCGACTTACGAGGCAGGCGACCCCGAAGTGTCGTCCCGGCGGGTTTCTCCAAGTCCGGATCCTGAAAAAGGTCATCGGGCTAGTCCGGTGCCTTCTGGTGCGCGGTCGGAGAGGCTGAGGGATCTGCTCGGGCGAGCGTCCGTCTCAGAAGAACACCGTATGTTGATGAACACGGTGATAGGAAGGATTTCATCCGCGGAAAGCGGATTGTACGAGGCCGCCAGGAGTTTACTGACAGGCTTTGAGGTACGTGAAAAGGCGTACCTTTTGATAGAGCTGCATATAAAATGCGCCCTGTATAAATAGTAGCCCCTGAAACTCTGTGTGTCGTCAAGAGTGATGGCGCACAGAGGATCATAACCCCAGGTATAAAATGTCACCTTTTTATGAACGTGGCGAGGCGTTCGGTGGCTAGCCGGACTGATGAATCTGCTGAGCTAAAGCGGCAACTTGACGTGGCGGATGCCGACATCGCGCTTGTACATAAGCGGCTAGATGAGGCACAAGGTATGCTCCACAGACATCTGATAAGAGGAGTGCGATGCTCGTGCCTTACAATATATGTGCTTAATGCAGATAGTGCTGCTGCCATGGAGAACCTTCGGGCGGAACTTGCCCGAGCCAAGGAGCAAGCAAGGAAAAGTGATGCGGCTGCCGTGAAGGCGACTGAAGAGCTGAAAGCCAAACAGGCTGCTCACTGCCAGAGCAAGAAGGTAATAGCCGAGATGGCTATAAAATTGAAGGATGCTGCCGACCGCTGTAAATTTCTCGAACAAGAAGAAAGGGCGGCTCAAAAGGACCTTGAGAAGATCATTGCTGAGGCCAAGGATACCCGCTCTGCAATGAGAGCTATGAAGGAGGAGCTGCGTCAGACCGGAGATATCACGGCTGGAAGGCCCTATATTCTGCGGATGAAGTTCGGGGATCCTAGGTATGCTCCGTTAGACCGGCAGTGGAGTGCGGAAAACACTTATCTGGATTTGGCAGCGAGTGCGGCAGACGCAACCGAACACTTCCGAGGTCGAGGTGACCATAAATTGGAAGAACTTTTTTGGTCGCAGTTCCACAATCCCGAACGCCAACTTTCGGTATCCGACCGTTTGGCCGCCTGGGCGGAGCTGAACAGGTTGTCCGGACTCGCCATGAAGTATGTTGCGAGTCGTTTGTGGCCGGGAGAGCCAGAGCCGAAGAGTTATTTTGGATTGGTGCAGCAGTTCCTTGGTTCTGTGCCGCATGTTGATGCAATGAAGAGGTCGGTGTGCATAGAGGGTGCACAAATGGCTCTTGCCCGTGTCAAGACATACTGGGCGGATATGAAGGCCAGTGTTGTTGCATCCCGGGATTCGGACAAAGGCCGGGCACCTGCCAGGCACTACTTTGAGGAAGTTCTTCCGGGCGCTCGTTTAATAGAAGCGCAGTGCTCGAAGGATGTTGTGTTCGAATAGCATGTGCTATTGTAAAAGAAATATGTTGATAGAATATAAAAGCTTTTTATACTTGTGCTTGCAAGAATTATAATACCTCCTGTGCGGCCGTTAATGTATATGTGTATATAACCTGAAAGATGGCAGTCGTTGGCTTCAGCCCCCACGCATATAATGCGGGGGTGTTCGCAAAAAAGGCGCCTTTTCACACTTAATCCAACGTATTGGTCCTACAAAGGAGGTGATAGCGCGGCGAACTAGGCAACCAGACTATAATGCTTTATCACTTTCACTTAGCCATAGGAGTTTGACATTCGGGCTACTCAATAGCCCCTAAAGGCACCGCGCTTGCCCGAATTCGGGGCGCGTGTGTGCCTGATCGGGAAGTGGTCCTTCGTTAATGCGGAGGAATCCTAAAGATTCCGAGAGTCATCAAGTGGTTGACCAGTCTCTCGCTATATCATGACAGTCAGTTTTCGGCTTTCTCTACTGAGGTGCTCGCCTGGCCGAACCGGGGCACAATCGCAGTAGTTCTCCTGGTGCCGCGTTAGCCGATATAACGGAATGTAAGGCAGCAAAACACAGGAGCCGGGCAAACCCAACATTTGACCAAAGACATGATTCGGAGCTGATGCATATAAGGCCAAACTCGCGACGCCGAACACTCCCTAAGGTATTCGGTCTTTATGAAGACGGGCCGAAATAGAGCCCTTGGTAAAAAAGCCCTTGGTGTCTAGGTACGCGCAAAATTCTGGCGTGGCCACATGCCAAGACGCCAGCCTCCTCCTTGGTTATAGCGAAAACCAGGGGATGTTGTCAACAAGAGACAGTAAAAAAGGTTTACGCAGGGTCTTAATCTGAAAAGAATCCTTGAAACGGGTCCCTACTGCACATCTGCGCCCGTGTCTCCGTTGTGCCGTATCCTGGACGGGCGTAGCACGATGTTCGTCTGCGAAAGAGAGGAACTTAGTGAAAAATAAGCGTGCGAGAAATCTATATTAAAATAAACAAAATATAGTTGGAGCAAGAATTGAGCCGTATTGTCTCCTGGCGTGAACACGCGGAGCCCCTTGTACAGGGTTATGCGGCTATTAAGCCTATGTATGTTTACGCCGGACTCGTCGAGCCGTGTCCGGGGTAGTAGGGCTGGATTAGTGTGCGGCTGTCCAGGCGGCCGCACCTTTACCCGTACTTTGGGGGTCAATTGATATTCCCCTGTAATGAGATGATGCCTCATGGGCCAGGCATTTTAAGTGTAAGGGATGCATAATGCGGTATTGTGTTAAAGCGGGCGAAAGCTTCACGTCCCAGTAGCACTTGATAGCGACTTAAGAATGGGGCGATGTGGAATGTTAGCTTTTCGCTTCGGAAGTTGTCGGGTGAGCCGAACATGACTTCTAATGAAAAGGAACCCATACTTTGGGTATCTGGACCCGGCGTGACTCCTTGAAAGGAAGTGTTGCCATGGCGGATTATAGCTGGGTTTACCCCTAGTTTGCAGATTGTGTCCTGATATAATAGGTTTAAATCACTGCCGCCGTCCATAAGGACTTTTGTAAATTGGAGTCCGTCAATAATCGGATTCAAGACCAAGGCAGTCCAGCCTGCGTTCCGGGCTCCTCTGGAGTAATCCTGATGATCAAAGGTGATTGGTTGTAACAACCAGTGGCGGTGCTCCTCTGGGGCTGGCCGTATGGCGCGTGTCTTCATAAGCGCCGTTCTGTTTTTCCCTTTTGTCATCTGAAGTGAATTTACTATTTTGACTTCTTGTGGGAACTTCTTTTGTTCTCCGGTGTTCTGCTTGTGGGGTGCGTCATCATCCTCGCTTGGTGTGTCGAGCCCCTTGTGTTCGGCGTTGAGTTTGCCGGACCGCTTGAAGACCCAACAATCTCTGTGGGTATGGTTTGCAGGTCTCCCGGGAGTACTGTAGATTTGACATACTTTGTCCAGGATTTTGTTGAGGTTAGACAGCTCGTCCCTGTCATCTTTGGGTGGCGGATTTTTCTGATTTTGCCGAGAGCTTTTGAATCCGGCGTTGACTGCCGTGCTCATCGGGCTGTTATCCTTGATTCGGCGCTGTTCTTTGTTACGGCGCGGTTTCCCATTTCCATCTCTTAGTTTGGATGTGCTCGGGTCGCTGGTGCTGCTTCTTGCCAACCAGCTATCCTCTCCTGCGCAAAAGCGGGTCATGAGGCTTGTTAATGCGGTCGTTGTTTTTGGCTTTTCTTGGCCGAGGTGTCTGGCGAGCCATTCATCTCGGACGCTATGTTTGAAAGCTGCTAGGGCCTCGGCGTCCGGACAGTCAACTATCTGATTCTTTTTAGTAAGGAATCTGTTCCAGAGTTTCCGAGCTGACTCTCCGGGCTGCTGAGTTATATGACTCAGATCATCTGCATCCGGAGGTTGGACATAGGTCCCTTGAAAATTTGTCCGGAAAGCATCCTCGAGCGCTTCCCAACTTCCCATGGTGTTTTCGGGAAGGCTTTTAAGCCAATGCCGGGCTGGCCCTTTGAGCTTAAGGGGTAAGTATTTTATGGCGTGGAGGTCATCTCCTCTAGCCATGTGTATGTGGAGGATATAATCCTCGATCCAGACTCCAGGGTCTGTTGTTCCGTCGTATGCTTCTATGTTCACGGGCTTGAATCCCGCTGGAAATTCATGATCCAGCACCTCATCGGTAAAACATAGGGGATGTGCGGCGCCCCTGTATGTAGGTGTGTCGCGATGTTCGGATATTTTTGGCATTGCATTGCTCACTGGAGCTTGCTTTCTTGGCCCATAGATGGATCTGGTTGGGCCAGTTTTTTGATGCGAATTCTTGGGCGGATCGCGCGCCGTATTGAGTGCGGCGCCCTTTGTCGATTGAGATCGATTATGGGGTCGTCTATCCGACCTTGTGGCTTTCTTATTTTTTTGACTGTGGGGGCTCTATGGCCTCTTCATCAAATTCCGGTAGTAGTTTCCACTCCGGATAGCTCTTTGTGTGAAGACTGTTGCCGTACTTGTGTGCGGTATTGAGTACTTTGCCCCATCTGATCCTGAGCGCATCTTCCGCTGTTTTGAGCCTCCGCTTCTGCTTTTTCAGGCTACGTGTAGTGGCAATGAGCCTTTGGTGGAGGTTCTGATGTTCCAGCAATTTGTCCGGCGTGAGGTCGTCCGGACTATTATCTTCCCCAGGGATGGGTTGTTCGGATTGTCTGCCCTATTTGGACGGTTGCTCGATGGCATGTTCGTCTTCCGTTGATTCGCCATGCTCTATGGCTGGGTCTTTGTCGAGGTGGGGCTTGGCATGGCGCTTACGCCACCGCTTTGACTGTTTTTCGAGGGAGCGATCCCTGGTTGCGCCCTTTTGATCCTCGTTGTCATTTCTTTTAGGTGTGTCCACCATGTATACATCATATGACGAGGTGGCCTTCTAGTGCCCTATAGGTGCTGGTTCTTGGTCGTCTCCTTCATCGGCGTCCATACCGTCGATGTCTTCGCAGTTGAAGTCGAGCATGTCGGTTAGATCGTCGACAGTGGCTACAAAGTGGGTGGTGGGTGGGTTTCAAACTTTTTCGTCGTCTGCATCCCAACCCTGCTGACCATAGTCCGGCCAGGGCTCTCCTGACAAAGAGAGAGACTTTAGGGAGTTCAGGATATCGCCAAAGGGCGAGTGCTGAAAGTCGTCCGCGGCGGTGAACTCCATGATCGGAGCCCAATCGGGTTCGATCGAAAGGGGTGAAGGAGATTCGGAGTCCGGAACGGAGTCCGGCACCTTGGAGTCACGGGCCTTGCAAATGACTAGGCTGGTATTCGGCTCTATCGCCGTAGAGATTGCGGCTCCCGGGGCGGCGTCCAACCGTCCATCCCTGACTAGCGCAGTCGGCTCCGAGCTCATGATCGGAGCGGACACCTGAGCGGCACTCTGGGCGCTGTCCGGCGGCAGAGTTAGATCATGCCCATCGGGACAGTGCGGCACGCTTGGCCGTGGCTCGAATCCGTCGAAGATCAAGTCCCCGCGGATGTCGGCTGTGTAATTTAAGCTTCCAAACCTGACCTGATGGCCAAGGGCGTAGCTTTCGATCTACTCCAAATGGCCAAGCGAGTTGGCCCGTAGTGCGAAGCCGCCGAGGACGAAGATCTGTCCGAGGAGAAAAGTCTCACCCTGGACCGCATCGTGGTTGACGATCGAAGAAGCCATCGGGCCTAAAGGTGACGACACAGAGGAACTCTCAATGAAAGCACCAATGTCGGTGTCAAAACCGGCGGATCTCGGGTAGGGGGTCCCTAACCGTGTGTCTAGGCGGATGGTAACAGGAGACAAGGGACACGATGTTTTTACCCAGGTTCGGGCCCTCTCGGTGGAGGTAAAACCCTACTCTTGCTTGATTAATATTGATGATATGGGTAGTACAAGAGTGGATCTACCACGAGATCGGAGAGGCTAAACCCTAGAAGCTAGCCTATGGAATGATTGTTTTTCTTCCTACGGACTAAAACTCTCCGGTTTATATAGACATCGGAGAGGGCTAGGGTTACACAGAGTCGGTTACAATGGGAGGAGATCTTCATATCGTATCGCTAAGCTTGCCTTCCACGCCAAGGAAAGTCCCATCCGGACACGGGACGGAGTCTTCAATCTTGTATCTTCATAGTCCGGGAGTCCGACCAAAGGTCATAGTCCGGCCATCCGGACACCCGCTAATCCAGGACTCCCTCACGGACCATACGGCTTTATCACCCTCACTTAGGCATAGGAGTTTGACAATGAAAATTTTGGCGAAGCCCCTGGTATTCGGAAGACTGAAGTTGGGGCACTATGCATGCCTAATCGGATGGAAACTGATTCCTCGTATAAAGCAGAAAAAATCTCTAAGGATTTGAAGACCTCTCGAATAGCTGACCAACTCTCGCCGCATCATGACAGTCAGTTTTCGGCTTTCTCTACTGAGGTGCTCGTCCGGAAGAACCGGGACACAATCGCAGTAGTTCTCCCTTTACTACCATAGCCGATATAGCGGAACGTAAGGTAGTAAGCGCAGGAGCCGGACAACCCAACTATTGACCAAAGACATGATTCGGAGCCGATGCATATAATGCTGTAAGTTCGGGGTGCCAAACTGTACTGTAAAAGTGTTCGGACTTTATTTCCGTATTGCGGGGCGCGATGAAGCCCCTGGCAAAGTAATGCGTATGAGAGTGTATGGGTGCAATTGATAAAAAAATACAAAGACAAGGAAAAAAAATCAAGTAATAAGCTGACGCTGCAAATTATTTTCATTGTAACTTGATTAATACATCGAGGCGTACTTGTACAAGTAATGCGATAAGCAAGTAAGGCTATTTAACATGCCATAACCAAGAGCGAGCTGCGTGCGGGTATGTAAAACAGGTATAGCGATCATTAGCAGAGACCACTTGGGGATTCCCTTGTACGTCAAAGCTCCTTGCCTTCTTGGTATATCCGTCACGTGACAGGTCGATGATCAGGTTATCAGAAAAGCCTCAAGAAGAGAAAAAGCTGAAAGAAAGAGAAAAAGTGAATGTATGCGGATCCAGGGCGGTTGAGCCGCATTATGGACCGTGGTCTAGCTATGCCTCCGTCCACACCCATGGTATTTTAAGTGCGTAGTTATGTACGCGCGGCACAAATGTCACCGCTTGATCGGGAGTGGGACGGAGGCCGGATTGCTAGTCAAGCTCTGGAGGAGCTGGACCGTCTTGCCGTAGAGTAGTTCGGATTCGCTTGACGGTGTCCGGGGGCTTTACTGCCAAATTGAGGTTCTGCCTAAAAAGGCTATTCTGTACTTCTGCTGCAAGGGCCGCGGTGTGCTCCTCAGTACGGAGGGAGTGCTCCGTATTTCTGTTGACCGTTATTACACCGCGTGGTCCGGGCATCTTGAGCTTGAGGTAGGCATAGTGCAGCACCGTTTTGAATCGAGCGAATGCGGTTCGTCCGAGCAGTGCATGATAGCCACTTCGGAAGGGGACGATATCGAAGATCAATTCTTCGCTTCGGAAATTATCCGGGGATCCGAAGACCACTTCCAGTGTGATTGAGCCCGTACAGCAGGCCTCTACACCTGGTATGACACCTTTAAAGGTGGTTTTTGTGGGCTTGATCCTTGAGGGATCGATACCCATTTTGCGCACTGTATCCTGATAGAGCAGGTTCAGGCTGCTGCCACCATCTATGAGGACTCGCGTGAGATGGAATCCATCAATAATTGGGTCAAGGACCGGTGCGGCTGAGCCGCCATGACAGATACTGGTCGGGTGATCCCTGCGATCGAAGGTGATCGAAAAGGAGGACCATGGGTTGAACTTTGGGGCGACTGGCTCCATCGCGTAGACGTCCCTGAGTGCACGCTTGCGTTCCTTCTTGGGGATATGGGTGGCGTATATCATGTTCACCGTTTTGACTTTGGGGGGAAATTTCTTCTGTTCCCCTGTGTTCGGTGGTCGGGGTTCCTCATCATCGTCATCGCTTTGCGACCCTTTCTCCTTGTTCTCGGCATTTAGCTTGCCGACCTGTTTGAAGACCCAACATCCCCTGTTGGTGTGATTGGCTGGTTTATCAGGAGTGCCATGGATTTGGCATGGTCGATCTAGTATGCGGTCCAGACTGGACGGGCCCAGATTATTTCTTTTAAATGGCTTTTTCCGCTGACTGGACTTAGAGCCACTGAATCCGGCGTTGACCGCCGTGTCTTCGGTGCTATCACCGTTGTTTTGACGCTTATGTCTATTGCGTCGGGGCTTGCCGTTGCTGTTTCTAGCTTCAGAAGTGCCAGGTTTGCTTGTATTGTTGTTGCTACGGGCTAGCCAGCTGTCTTCGCCCGCATATATGCGGGTCATGAGTGCCGTAAGGGCTGACATGGACTTCGGTTTTTCCTAGCCGAGGTGTCTGGCCAGCCATTCATTGCGGATGTTGTGCTTAAAGTCCGCTAGGGCTTCGGCGTCCGGACAGTCGACGATTTGGTTCCTTTTAGTTGGGAACCGAGTCCAGAATTTTCTGGCTGACTCTCCAGGCTGTTGGATTATATGTCTCAGGTCATCGGTGTCCGGAGGTTGGACATATGTGCCTTGGAAGTTGTCGAGGAAGGCGGCCTCCAATTCCTCCCAGCTGCCAATGGAGTTTTTGGGCAGACTGTTTTACCAATATCTAGCTGGTCCCTTGAGTTTGAGCGGGAGGTATTTGATGGCATGATGATCACCACTGCGGGCCATATGAATGTGGAGAAGAAAATCCTCAATCCACACCGCGGGGTCTATTGTGCCATCATATGATTCGATGTTTATGGGTTTAAACCCTTCTTGGAAATCATGTCCCATTACTTTGTCAGTGAAGCAAAGGGGGTGCGCCTCTATATCGGGCCAAGTCGTGACATAGCTCGGATGGAGCTCGTTTGTGGTTTTCAGCCCGGACGTGGTTATGTTTGTCACGTTCAGCCAGATGGCCATCGTCGCGCGTCGAGGCACGCCCCCCCGCCGTGATCCATAGATTGATCTCGTGTGACCTGCTCTCTTTTCCAAATCACGTCGCAGGTCAGGTGTATATCCCCGAGCTGTTGTATTTCTGTTTGTTCAGCGAGGTAGCGCGGGCTGGTGTTCGGCTTGAAGTGCCGCTTTGTCCCGGCCACGTGGTGGTCGGTCAGCCGTATTGTACCTTGGTAGGACAGGCTCCAGCACCTCGTCATTGAACTGTGGTAACAGTTTGCGCTTCGGGTAGCTTTTGGTTGCGTGCTCGAGGCCATATTCCTCAGCAGTCAGGACATCTGTCCATCTTTCATTGAGCAGATCTTGACCGGCTTGAAGCTGCTGCTGCTTCTTTTTCAGGTTTCTTGCAGTGGCAATTAGCTGACGCTTAAAGCGTTCCTATTTGACAGGCTCTTTAGGCATGATGAAATCTTCGTCACCGAGGCTAATCTCGTCCTCGAAGAGCGGAAGGTAGTTGCTATCCTCCGAGTCTTCGTTCACGGTCTGTTCGCCATGGCTGACTCGCCCATCATCCCGTTCCTCCTGTTCAGAGGTCGGCCCAACGGGGTCTTCATTGTTTTCGGCACCGTCCAGAGTGTTGTCCTCTTCAGTGACGGTATTGTTGTTTTTTACTACGGCATGGCTTAGAGCGGCGCCGCTGATGTTGGCGCTTCGGCTGTATCTCGGGAGGTTTATCCTCGATTGGATTTGCACCGTCACCGTTATTTTCTTTGGGTGTATCCACCATGTATATGTGGTACGGGGAGGTGGCTGTCCAACACCCTATAGGTAGTGGTTCCTGATCCTCTCCGGCATCGTCGTCCATACCGTCGATGTCTTCAGAGTCATAGTCAAGCATGTCGGTTAAGTCGCCGACAATGGCTATATAGTGGGTGGAGGGCGGGGAACAAATTTCTTCATCACCCACTTCCCATTCGAGCCGGACATGGTTCGGCCGAGAATTCCCCGACAAGGAGAGGGATTTTAGTGAGCTTAACACGTTGCCAAAAGGCGAGTGCTGGAAGATGTCCGCGGAGCTGAACTCCAAGACCGGCGCCCAATCTGGATCAATGGACGCGGGTGCACACGGTCCGGAACCCATGGCCGGAGACGAGTCCGAGGTTCCGGTGACGCAAGCCCAGCTCGATGTTGGGCCTATGTGCGCCTCTAGCGCCGCTGAGTCTGCGGTCTCCGTGGCGGGGTTAAGCCTCCCGTCTTCGGACGACGCAGTCCGCTCTGGCTCTAGGGCCAGGGCGGTAACAGGTGCTATCTCCTGCGTGTGGCTTGATGACAGATCTAGGTCATGTTCATCGTGGTGGCCGAGGACAGCCGTCATGGGCTCGAATCCGTCGAAGACCAAGTCTCCGTGGATATCGGCCACAAAATTCAGGCTTCCAAATCTGACCTGATGGCCAGGGGCGTAGCTATCGATCTGCTCTAGATGGCCAAGCAAGTTGGCCCGCAGTGTGAAGCCGCCGAATACGAAGATCTGTCCGGGAAGGAAGGTCTCCCCCTGGACTGCATTATTGTAGACGATTGATGGAGCCATCAAGCCTATCTTCGACGACACAGAGGAACTCTCAATGAAAGCACCAATGTCAGTATCAAAACCGGCGGATCTCGGGTAGGGGGTCCCGAACTATGCGTCTAAGGGTAATGGTAACAAGAGGCGGGGGACACAATATTTACCCAGGTTCGGGCCCTCTCTATGGATGTAATACCCTACTTCCTTCTTGATTGATCTTGATGAATATGAGTATTACAAGAGTTGATCTACCACGAGATCGTAATGGCTAAACCCTAGAAGTCTAGCCTATGAGGATTTGATTGTCGTGGCTAAACCCTAGAAGTCTAAACCCTCCGGTTTATATAGACACCGGGG
>NC_057798.1:503582641-503586981 GCF_018294505.1 Triticum aestivum
GGTAGGGTTGTACAAAGTCGGTTACAGAGAAAGGAATCTACATATCTGAATCGCCAAGCTTGCCTTCCACGCAAAGGAGAGTCCCATCCGGACACGGGACGAAGTCTTCTATCTTGTATCTTCATAGTCCAACAGTCTGGCCAAAGTATATAGTCCGGCTGCCCGAGGACCCCTTAGTCCAGGACTCCCTCACCCAGTGCCAGTTGTTGTTTGTTATATGTTTTGGTTTTACAGAAAATCCATATCTACGGAGGTAAAAATAGCATGCCAATTTAATATGATTTTGTTGGGAGCACAAGGTGCCATAAAGCATCGGGAGGCATTGAGAAGAGACAAGGGGGGCCACACCGCCAGACGGCCACCTGGTGCTCCCCTTGGCTGTGTGGGCCCCACAGTTACCACCTTTCGTTCATTCCGCCGCCATAAAATCCCACAAATAAAGAAATCCTCTGAGATATTTTTATCTGATTTTTTCCACCGCCGCAAACTTCTGTTCCGAGGAGATCCAATCTGGAGGTCTGTTTCGGAGCTCTGCGGGAGGAGATTCATTGTCGGAGGCTTTTTCACGACCTTGTTGCCGGTCATGTGTGAGTAGTTCCCTTAGAACCTTAGGATCCATATTAGTAGCTAGATCTCTCTCTCTCTCTCTCTCTCTCTCTCTCTCTCTCTGATCTTCAATATCATGTTCCCGTGAGCTACCTCATCGGGATCAATTCGGTATAATCAGTGCTGTGTTTGTTGGGATATGATGAATTTTCACTTTATAGTCAGATTGTTCATTGAATAGAACTATTTTTTCAAGTTTTCTTGCTGTATAATTAAATAGCTTTGCATGCTCTCTGATCTATCTATTTTCTTTGGACAAGTTCGATTCTTCAAAGGGAGTGATGCTTTGTAGTGGTTTAATCTTGCGGTGCTCTAATCCAGTGAGAATTAGGGTCACGATACGCATTGTATTGTTGCTATAAGGATAAAACAACGGTGTCTCGTCATATTGTTCGATGTTTTACTGTCTATACTATGTCATTATACTTATTACAATGCTCTGTTTCTTGTAAATTTAATACTTCGGGATGCATGCTGGATAACGATATCTGAGTAGAATATTAATAATAGATGCAGTTTGATTATTGGTCTACTTATCACAGACGTAATGCCTGTATGAATTATACCATTCATGGTCATAGTCATAGATATAAATACTATAATTTAATCATTGTCCAACTATAATTTGTTCACTACACCACTTAGCCACTATGGGGAAGCAGTACTACTACCATGAAAACGTCGCCTCCAACTGAACCTTTATAAGACATCAAAATGGCAACATGAGGTTTGATCCCTAATTGACTGGGGGTACCATTATCCTTCTAACCATCCAATCACAAATTGATACTACCTAGTTCTCCTGGCTTTAAAATATGTTTTCACAAAAAACCAGTAACACCTTTATCTCAAAATTCGTTCAGGTGTACAAGCCGCTAACTAACTTTGTGCACTAAATTCAAATTCAAGGAAGAAGTACGAATGAACCAAAGAAGACCACACCACAAGGCAAATTTGACAAATTTGACCTATAGACGGAATCAAATCATAGAACGAACTATCTGTGAAACTATTTAACGCGGCTGACCTTTTTGTGTGACGCCCGCCACGAAGGCGCCACACTACACTGTGCAACGCCTCACAGATAGGCGTTACACGGCCAGCGTCGCACACGTGTGATCAGAAAATTACTAAGTCGTGTGCAGCGTCTGAGAGCTAGGCGCCACACTATACAGTGTATCGCCTAGCTCCTAGGTGTTGCACTAGTGCAGCGCCTAGCTCACAGGCGTTGCACTAGTACAGCGCCTGAGAGCTAGGCGCCACGGGTCAGCCGCGTGAAATAATTTTACGGACAATTCATTTTGTGATTTAATTGCGTCTATAGGTCAAATTTATCAAATTTGCCGCACCACAATGTAGTGCCAATGTTTCCATCGTAGTGCCACATGTTGGTTCATTTGAAATACTACTTGAAACCGCAAACATTGGCACTGCGATGGAAACAGCTGCTACTGTATCGAGCAGCAGCTGGGCTTTCCCCCGCCGTGGTGCCGACGCCAGCTCCCGTCGTCGTGCCGGTGCCGCTCGATCATCGGGGAGTAGTTCGCCGGGTGGCTGCGCGCCACCGCGCTTGCATAGCTGCTGCCCCCGTACCCGCCGTGCCCGGCCGCGGGCGACGCGTGGTAGAAGGACGGGCTGGACGCGCTAGGATAGTATCCCGCCTCCGCATGCCTCTGGTCTCCCGACCACCGTGCAGCGCCGGGATTGGCCGCCGGCGACGGCGCGTAGACCGGGTATGCGACCTGGCCGGGAGTGTTCATGGGATGCTGGTGGTACGGCGACCGGGACTGTCCGCCGCCGACGTCCCTGGACGTGCCCGGCAGATACCCTGACGCCGAGGTGCCTTCGTGTAGCGTCCGCAGCTGCACTATCTCGGCCTCCCCGACCTCCTTCTTCAGTTTCTTAGTCAGATGGCTCTCGTCCACGCCGTCGCCGATGACCACCAGCAGATCCCTGTCCCTGCCGGCCACCGTGATCGACACCACTCCTGAAGTGAAACCCACCCAGTTTAATTCACTGGATGCAGAGGAAGAATCAATCAACAGCGGGGTCGTACTTACCGCTGATGGCAGCGGCCACCTTCAGAGCTCTCTTGTGGTATTTGTCCGAGCCCGGCTGCATCCGGATGATGATCTCCTTCTGAACGATTTCCACCGGCGCTTCAGACGTGTTAGTTACATATACAGATAAACAGACAGACGCATCAATAACATAACCTGACTTGAAGAACTTCTTACTCTCATGGTGTTTGAGGTTGCAGCTGTTCAAGGGATTGCGAATAAACAAGATGTGCTGAGGCAAGAGAAGAATGTTTTGCCGTCCCCTGTATGGCAGTAGAGCTCGTGCTAGGACGTGTGGTGGTGACCGGTCATATAGATCTCCTATCTTTGAGATGGAAATTTCTCCGTCTTTCTGGTCGCTGACGAGTGCCACGGATGACTGCCGTGCCAAGAATTACATGACAGTTTCAGAAAACGACAATTTTTGTTTCCATACAAACTTGAGATGGTGACTTGGCACCGCAGACTTTGCCCGATTCAAACCCATGAGGATATCATAAAACCACAGAAAGCAGGACATCTCACCCGCCTTTTTTTCTCGAGCAAGAAAGAAGTAGTAAAAAATCGACTAAAGTGCAAATTATATAGACATGTGCCCTGGGGTGTTGACATAAGAGCACTCAAGGTAAAAGCAATCAGAGTGCCATTGAAAATTCGTTGCCGAATCAGTGGGGAATCCAGGAACATGATTCGTGGCGTGCCATTTCGATCAAAGCTGCGGCTGTGACTAGATCGTCTGTACTGTAGCATTTGAGAGGTGCTACTAGATGGCACTGGTTTGACCAAACCTGGGTTGACGTCCCCAGTTTGCGAAAGCAGCGCCTTGTCATGCTCATGTCATCTTTATCACGGGTAGAGCCCAATAAAGAAAAAGGAAATGGTTGGTAGTTTTAGTAGTTTTAGAGCTACTTGATTGGTGATCACTTCTATAATTGCAGGTCAGCTCTACTACGTGAGTAGGCATGTTCATCCTGCCTACTGAATCAGTGGTCCACTGATGTCGTTAATTGACCAGAAACCACTCTGGGGAGTTTGAAGGAGAGCAAAACAAAGATATATAGGCGGTGAATACAATAGGATACTACAATGTTTTTTAGATTGAATTGACCAAATGGTTTGATTTTCTTTCTTCCATAATGGAGAGTTGTTCGTGAAATTTCAAAGAAAAGAAAACATATGTACAAAATACATAATGTACCTGACAAACCTATTTACCTAGTGCCAAAGACCAGTTCCTATTTTCTATTGTTTTGGGGTTTTAGGTGAAAAAAACACGGAGCCAGAATGACCTAATTTTTTGTGATTTTTTTATTGGAATTACCAGAATTTTGAGCGAAGGAATCAATGCAAAACGGTACCGGGGCTCCACAAAGGCAGGGGCGCGACCTGGGGCGCACCCATGCCATGTGGGCTTGTGGCCAACCCTTAAAGTGGTTGGAGCTCTTCTTTTGCGGCAATAGAGCTAATTTTCGGAGAAAAATCCTCTCAAAATTTTAATCAGATCGGAGTTACGGATCTCCAGCTATATAAGAAATGTTGTACGACTAGAAAACAATACCGAAACAGAGAGGAAACACAAAGAAAAAGGAGAGGGAAGATCAAATCTCAGAGGGGCTCCCGCCATCTGGGAGCTATGGCAGCCAAGGACCAGAGGGGGATCATCTCCCCATATAG